>NC_136500.1:5147500-5437500 GCF_053919585.1 Euprymna scolopes | reverse complement strand
TATTTCATTTAGAGTATCTTAATGTGTACTATTTAATCTTTATTGATTCATTAGTACTGTTCAGTCTGATGAGTTTGGGAAATTTAAAGAACTGATGAAAAGTTGTTTTTTTACTTGTACAATCTGTATAGATTCGTGATATTTTTTAGAAGTTCTATTGCTATTGTGCTGCGAAAATAGCCAAAAATCTACTAATTAGGTCTGGCATATGAAACTAAGTAATTTGGAATATTACTGCATAAGGTCCTCATTTCGTACATGATCGAGCTCTTCTGATTCCATACACAACTAGGTAAAGAGATATTGTCCTCTCACAAAATTAAATTGTCAAACATGCACAGGAAAGCGTCAGCGAATTGTTTACCAAAAACAATCACTATCATATGTTTTTACTAAGTTAATTTGAAGTCACTGTTCGTAACTGAAAATATGTGAGCATCAAACTTTCTAACAGAATCGTATATTAACAAACAAAACAGAACACGGGATCTGTTCTTAAATAAGTTTACAGAGTCTCAATTAATATGCACTAAAGAGCTAGGTACATTAATTATGAGTACAAATATAAATAAATAAACTGGTATAGTGTAAATCAAATATGTGAAAACCTCATCCCAAATACGGACATATGTTATAAAAACTAGTTGTAAGTAGTGAACATTATAACCATATTATATCCGAACGTATGGTTAATAAATACGTATTGTAGGATTTAATGATAATTTCAGTTAAATGCGTTTGTGTGTTTGTAGTTATCAATTTATTACCCAGAGAGTATATTTATTAAATAGGTTCTTTTTGATAGCTTGTTTCTCTTAAAAACTGCCTTATCAAACCATCTTAATAAAGTTGTTTGGGGGTCTCAAATAATTAATCGTGCTGTAAGCGCTGCCAAAAGAGTTTTTTTCCTACTTTTGAATGCAAGCGACGCATATGTCTGTTTGTTCTAACTCCGGGTGCTGTTTAAGTTTCCTTATTTTAAGTGTCCCATGTTTCACGACACATTTGGATTTTTGTTCCTGGTTTCTTATATTAATTAAAATATAAATATGCACATATTTTATTAGAAATAACTTTAATGTGCCTTTACTATTCAGTTCAATTTATTCGCATACACGACGACACCCGCGATTTTTGTTTGTTCTTTATTACGAACACGTTCAAATCTTACAAATCGAGTACTATGTGAATATGAAACTGACTGCTTTACGAGTTATTAACTTTAAGGAAATTTGCAGAAATCACCAATTGAACAACATTTCTTTACACTAAAATCTGATTACTTATCGGGAAATAAATATAATAAAGTAAAGGTCAAAAATATGGCCGTAACTGTCTTTAAATGGCTACGATTTCTATAAAAATGTAAAGACAAATCAAATCAGGAAATATAAAGACGTGTAATCCTTCGTCGATAGCGATTGAAATATGATCATATGCCATCACTAACTTACATATGATTTGTCTAGAGAAAATAATGTTTGCGAAGAGACAAACGATAATAACAATCGAAATAATAAACGATTAATAAAAAGTGTGTCATTATTTTGGTTCAAAAATTATGTTGTTTTTTATTTTCAACTTCAAAAGATAATAACGTTTTTCATAATAAGCATTATTAACTGACATAAGAAGCATTAGAATCAACGCACTTTTGCTCACAAGTTTATGGACCCCATTAGCATAGAAATCTGCAGGCATGGATGCGATAAAGTCATTGAAGGCTGATTCGGCATCCTCTCGGCTTTTGAAGCATTTTTAGCGCAGGAAGTTTTCGTGATGATTGAAAAAGTGATCATCGCTCGGCAAGTGGGCAGGTGAATATGGCAATTAGGAAAAGTCTCGATGCCTAATTAGTTCTGCTTCTGCAGGGTAAGTTGAGCAACATTTGGGCGAGCGTTATCATGCAGGAGAATTGGTCCGTTTGTATTGACCAATCTCGGGCACATAAGTTGGAGCTTCTTGTGCATTTCGTCAATTTGTCGGCAGTACTTTTCCGCCGTAATTTTTTCGTCCGGATTCAAGCAGCTGTGATCGATGAGACCGGCCTACGACAATCAAACAGTCACCATAACCATTTTTGGCGAAATTTCGGCCCCGGAGAGTGTTGTAGAGCTTCTCCGGTATCCAACCACTGCGCCGAATGTCACCGTTTGTCGAGGAGAAAACACTTCTCATCATACACCACAACCTGGTCGAGAAATGTATCGTTTTTACTGCGCAGAAGGAGCGTAGAAGACACCTAAATACGACGATATTTTGGATTATCGTTCTATTCATGCGGCACCCACTTATCCCAAATTTTAGACTTCACTATTTGCTTTAAATGGCGAACGACTGTTGAGTGGATGACCTCGAGATCAATAGCAACTCCTCGTGTTGGTGTCCGAGGATCGGTATCAATTAAGGCATTTTAATGTTCGTTATCAACAGCAGTTAGCCAGTCGCGACCCTCTTCATCTTCGCGGCTCTCGTCAACATTGGGAAATTTTTATTAACCATCGTTTTGCCACAAGTTCGTTAGTGTTTTCTGGGCCAAACGCATCATTGATATCACGAAATGTATCGGCAGCGTTTCGGCCTAGTTTGAACTGGAAGAAAAAATCGCACGGATTTTAATTTTGCCCCTCCTGTCGAAAAACCCGAACGTAACGAATAACAGGATTCGATAGAACGAAATACGCGCTTCAAAAATATGTATAACCTGCCTACATGTGTCAATGAATTAATTCAGAAATCATATATAAAATAACATATGTGAGAAAATTATTTTGTCATTAATATATTATCGATTTTGACCCACACGTTCATATACTGGAGTTCACAAAACGTACACGTGCCCATACACACATGGTTAAGTAAATGTATATATAACCTAACAAAGCATATTAAGATGCATATAACCCAGTATTTTGTTTAGTTGTATTTTTCCCGCGTATCAGTCATTTTTAATTTATTTAATGTTTAATCCGGTAATTTTGGAAATCCTATTTAATATTGCAATGTTTACATTTTCAAATACTAATGTATGTATTGTCGGTGGTTTATAGAATAAAAAAATGGTGTTGTTTATTATATTTAATGACACGATTGTGTTATGCAAATACAAAAGAAAAATACTATAACATCAATGTTTGGTGAATTTAAGAAGAAACCACGCATGTATTCAGCAGTCGTATATGGTAGAACCAACTACAAAATATTTGACTACGCTAATAAAATCATATAAAATTTAACATATATACAATATGATTATCTCTCCTCTGATCTTCAAAACGTAATGCAATGGGGACAAAGATAATTGGTTAATTTTAATGCATTGGACATTTAGCTTCTCTCATTCAATTTTAATCACTCTGACCGCCATAAGCCCCAATTTTTATGAATTATTCTCGTCTTGGGAATGCACCATGCCCTGACAAGCTTCTGGGACTGACTTTCACTCTTGATCTGAAATGGAACACACAGACATCAAAGCTTTTGCCAAAATCCTTGAAAAATTATTGGATATCTCAACCACCTCAGTAGATATTTTACTGCCGGTGCAATCCTTTATCTTTATAAGATGCAGATAAGCCATAGCATGTACTGTTAGCAAACCTGAAGAGGAGCTGTTCGGTGGGATCTATCCTGCCTTGGTAGAGTTAAAATCGTGTTCGAAACCTAATAGGTAATGCTGCTTTATCTTCCCTTTTACCTTTCTCCCACAGAAGACATCTTGCCATCCTTATTTTCATGGCGAGTATTCGACTGAACTGTAATCTATGCATCCCACGTTCCAAAACGTTCACAAATAAACAAAAAAAAACTCGCTTAGCTTCAACCACTATATAGGAATTCCCCCACCATCATCTGTGGCTAAAGAAAAACGCAGCTTCCATGAACAAAACTTCTTTCCCAGAACTACTCGCCTATAGAAATGTGTTCGGCTGGCTTATTTCCCGGTTGAATGCAACCTGGTTCCCGGTTGAATACAAACTTTAAATAAAATACAAAACGTTGTTGTTGAGCTGCCCTTAAAAATAATCAAAGTACATCTAATTTACACAATAACGATTATTACACTTCTAAGTTACATTCATTGAACCTTATCCTCGGATGGCCTTCGATCCTTGCTAGGTGATGTCTTCCAAGTAAAGAGATCATACATTTGTATTAAGACATACACATGTAAAACATGCTTCATAATAATATACATACACATAACTACCCAATAAAATCTACGCGTTAAGGTACACAGATAACAAATTGTATCGAATCGCATTCTTTACGTGTAATAGTTTTTGAAAGTACGCATACAAAAAATCACACAGGGACAATACACGCACACACATATCATATACTAGATACACACAAGCACATACATATAAGCCGAAAAAAAAGATGCAAGTCGCACACATTCGTATTGACGCACACACACACAGGCGCCCACGAAAAATATGGCTGATAATTTGATCAGAGAAGCAGAATTTTTCAATCAGCAATACATTTGCTCGGAACGAAATATATCGGAAATAGACACTGCCAGTCGAATTCGATTACGACCTGTCGCAACCTTCATCCTAGACTTTCTACCGCCGTAAATGGAAAAAAGAAATAAAACAATGACCTCCAACATCCACCGATGCATCGCAATTTGAGTAAAACACATAACTAAAACAAAAATATAAAATTTCCGACGTTTTTTTATGAAAAATATTTTTTTGTTATTATCTTATTAGAATTACCGTCCATTTCTTTTTAGTCCGGAAATATGTTTACAACAGAATTCACAGATTTTAATAAAATCTTTAAAATAAGCACTCGAACTTAGTGTTACGGAAGTAAACTGATATATTTAGATTTTCTCCTCATAGTTGAGATTCGGTCATACTTGTTCGGGCTTTGGTTTCTGTAATATTGAATAAATGTAATGCAGTACTATTCTTGCGGTTAATTTTTGCTAAAGTGAGATGTTTGGGTTCCAAGTATCTAGACATGAGGCAGAAGACGTAGATTAATGTGCATCTAAAATGTAATTTTGTGTCCATGTTGTAAAGGTAGGATTAAAACAAAGAACGGATACGAGGTTATATTCGCTGGCATGTGATTCTCAGTATAATGATCAATAACGGAGTCTGCCTCCCCTCGTTTATTCAATTTATTCAAGACGATATAATAAAGGTAAACAGAGGTATATGAACACCAGTCTGAACTGTTCAATTAAGTTAAATAAACCTATAAACACATCTTGAAGAGTTGATCATCATTTCAGCAAGTTATAACAAGGAAAACAACCACAGCATATCAGCACAGCATTATGTTACTTCCACTGAATAAAGAACAATAAAAATGAAACACGCTATGTCGGGGATAAAATGCACACACAAACACATACTCAGACACACAGCAATATATATATATATATATATATATATATGTATATAGTGAGAGAGAGAGAGACAGGGAGAGAGAGAGAATACATGATAAAACACTATATTCCAAAATTCATGATGGTGGCTATCTTTTAATTTATTCCTTTAATTCAGTTTTTTTTTAAATATGTATATTAAAAATATGTAGTTTATCTTAATAGATGTTCTCTCTCTCCACACACCCACACACACACACCCCCCGCACATACACAAACACACACACACACATATATATATATATATATATATATATATATATATATGTGTGCGTGTGTGTATATATATATATATATATGCGGGGTGTGTGTGTGCGCGTGTGGAGAGAGAGCATCTATTAAGATAAACTACATATTTTCAATATACATATTAAAAAAACTGAATTAAAGGAATAAATTAAAAGATATCCACCACCATGAAATTTGGAATATAGTGTTTTATCATTTATTCTGTCTGTCTGTCTGTCTGTCTGTCTGTCTGTCTCTCTCTCTCTCTCTCTATATATATATATATATACATACCTTATTATAACAATAATATTGTTTTTCCATCCAATATGTCAACGGTTTAAAAAATTACTTTAGTAAATTATACTGTTCGGGTCGGCAACGTAATGGTAATCCAACATCAATTGCTGAAGACGCCATTAAAGACGCTTTGCAGGCGACCTAAAAATATCTAGCACTGAATTATCTAAAAAATCCCACCCCCCACTAACAAACAATCACGGGGTTTTTTGGTCAGCAAACGAAAAGGATAACATGATTGCCAGTCGGTTTGCCTCAAACTCTACACTGGACGCTTCCAACCACCCCCTACCTGAATTTTCTATGCGGACAGACGCCATGCTAGACGATCTGAAAATCACCCCTCCTCAGGTGCATGCTATCATAAAAAACCTTTACACTTCAAAAGCATGTGGACCCGATCTCATCCCAACTGTGCTATTAAAAAAGTGCTCAGCCGAAGTAGCTCCAGTTCTCTCCAAACTCTACAGCAAATGCCCTAACGAATCTTGCTTTCCGGGCTGTTGGAAAACTGCTTCTGTGGTACCAGTATTCAAGAATTCTGGCGAAAGAACTGACCAATCAAATGATCGCCCAATTAGCCTCCTCCCACTTTTTGCCAAAATATTTGAGACCTTTATTAACCATGCTCTAGTTCATCACCTTACATATGCTAAACTTCTGACTGACCAACAATATGGAGTTAGGCAAGCCCGTTCCACAGCAGACATCCTCACTGTAATCTCTGAACGTATATACCACTCACTAGACAAAGCGGGGGAGGGCAGAGAGGTAGCTCCAGATATATCTAAGGCTTTTGACAGAGTATGGCATGAGGATCTCCTCAGAAAAATTAGATCATACGGTATCACTGGTAGAATACTTAACATAATTAAATCCTTCTTAGATACAAGAAAAATACAGGTTGTCCTCGACGGTCGTACATCTAAACAATATGATATAAATGTGGGAGTGCCCCAGGGGTCTATCCTTGGATCTCTACTGTTCCTGATATTCATTAATGACCTCCCCGACAAAATTGCCTTTGAGATGGGTATAAAGGCTGATGCCACCACACTCTATAACAGGCACGACAGGGAAATAATGAACACATATCTAAAGAAATGGCAGAAACACTAGAGGGCGACCTCCAATCTGTAGTGGAATGGGGACAAAAATGGATGACCACGTTCAATGCTGCCAAGACTAAATTAGTTTCAATAATTACAATAAACCCTCTCTACCAACTATAGAAAGGGTTAACGACTCTTTATCTGAGAGTACATCTTTTAAACTCCTTAGCCTACCGTTCACAGAAAACATGAGTTGGAAAAATTACATTGAAGGCATTGCTAGGGCCGCTGTAAGGAAGGTGGGCTCTCATTACCGTGCTAGAAAACTACTAACACCCGAAAGTATCCTGTACCTCTATAAGGTAACCATTCACCCCTGTATGGAGTTAGTTGTTATATTTGGGCTGGTGCATCGGCTACTAGTCTCTCTCTCCTTGACAAGGTTCAAAAAAAAGTCGCAAATCAGATAGGCCCTGAACTGGCATCTAAGCTACAGGCTCTGTCCCATCGACGAAACGTTGCCCCCTCCCCTCTGCCTGTTCTACAAGTATTTTAATGATGAATGCTCTAACGAACTGCAGGCACCTGTGTCCCCACGACGTGAACACCCTCGACAGAACCGACAGGCTGCAAAATCGCACCCCAACACTATAGAGATCCTTAGATGTAAAATATATTTCTACTTTAGTAGTTTCTTCCCCAGAAGCGCTAGACTTTTGGATCCCATTCCAAGTCCCTGCTTCTCCAACGCTACTGACGTGCAGAATTCAAGTGCAACTTGAACAGACATCTTGCTTCCCAAATCCCTACAGTGTACCCCAGTTTGTTGTCCCTGATAGTAGCCCCCTACACCAAATTGGCAATGCGCCTTATTTGTGGTGAAAATGTAATAATAAACAAACACAACAGATACCTCAATCATTTATAGTAATTATTGTGTTTTAATGATTCATCATGATAAGGTGAGACTTCACACAACAAGATTCACGCAGTAAAATTATATGAGTTTTTATTAGGAAGTTTGTCTCCATCACCTTACTTACATTATATTGCTATTCCTATTTCCACTGAGGCAAATTATTGCGCGAATGCAGTTATGTAAATGTTTCAGTAAAAATAGATATGTTGTACAAAAACTACATTATTTCTTTTTCTAATCTGATATATGTAATAATATTTCTAGTTTATATATTGATCAATTATTTTTTTTATTTTTAATTATATGCCACCTGGTAGTCTATAGACATATATATATATACTGAGTAGTGGAGCAGAACCAGATGGACAGATGAGTGCAATTGATCTGTGAGTTTGGAGGTTCTTTCTGACCGATTCTAGCTCTGAAGAATCTTATGCATGGTAGAAACATTTGACATGATTGTGTAGAAGAAGTGCTGACTAATCTAATTTTTCTAATGGTACATTTTGTAATGCGTTCGTTAATTCGTACAGATTCAGCAATTTAACGCGCTTATGCATTTCATTACGATAGGAACATCTGTTTGGGGCTAATTTATTCCAGGTGATAAATGTAACGCTTATTGCATGAGGGAGATTTTCAAGAGATCCCTGAATCATTCCAGATCTTACCCCCTTCCTTCACTTTTGGCAACTAATAATAAATAAGTTGTTTAACGTATCTTGGCTATGGCATGTGACATATATATCCTACTGAACGAACCTTCCCCTTTTACAACATGTTTTTTAACTGACGAAAAATACCATCTTGCCTTGAGATTTTATTTTCAGCAATATACGCAGATGGGTCATGTAGAAATGGTTTATTTCCTTGCGTGTCCAAGTATCGCAAACAAACATGATTTTGGTAAATATCAAATCTCAGTATGTTTTATTATTGCTCTGTAGTTGAATTACTGAAATGCAACAAATTCAGTTGTAGACTTCCCCTTCCAAGATTATTGTTCATTAGAGAGTACTGCCGAAGTAGACACCAATGAGAACATTGTGCAGAAAAACGGCGATGGTTATTCCATAACTCCATTTAACATTTTCATTTTCTGTTAAGATTTTAGATCATATGTAACACGAATCATCATTCAATCGTAAAAGAAAGATGTGGTTATGACCCTCAATAGAAGGATTCGGCTTACAGTGTCAAACGATTTTTTCAGATAAACAAATGTTGTATAAAGTCGCTTTTAATGCTCTTGACAACTTTCTTGGAGGTGATTCACAGCACATCTTTAACACATCCTATGCAAAAACCAAAATGTAATTTTAGACTGTTCACGTTGGGCGACGTTTATTATGTTGTGTCTAAGTCTTGCGAGTTTTAGGTCCCGCTCGGATTGTCTGGAGGTTGGTTTAATGTGCGGTCATGTTTATATGTAGGAAAATCGGAGGTGTTATTCACGATGGAAGCATATCTTTTGAGTTTTGTTTGAAGGCGGTAGTCATTACAGGTGATATGTTGTTCTGCAGAATTGGGTTTCCATTTCGAGTTTTAGTCAGTTATTTATTTTTTGCGTGGGGCCAAGTCTGAGAAGATAGATTTCGTTAGGTGTAAAGATATTAGTCAGGTTTCTTATCAGTTATTTGTGGGGTTCTTGTTGTCGCCGTTGTTGTTGTTGGATCTGTTATTATTGGTTGTGCATCTTTCTGGGGGTTGGTACAAGATTCAGCACCTTCACCTTCACCTTCACTGCCGGCAATGAAGATTTTTATGATTGCCGTGCCGCTTTCTGTTTTATTTCCGATTGTAGATATGCACTGTGGCTGCATCTTTGAATTCTTAAGTATGTAAAATGTTCAGCTTACATTAAACTAATAACTCCTGTAGCCATTTGTGAATCTGGCACTACCTGCCATATATCACTGAGGATATGCCATCAAACTCCTGAGTATTGCAAAAATATGTTTTACAATTTTCTCAACTTCCTGGATAGTGAGCAACTTATAAATGTTTTGGTCTGTTTTAATTTGTAGATGATTTTCCATTGTTTCACCATTGACCAATTAAAACCTGTTCAATAGCGAGTAAAATATCGTCTTTATATTGGTACTCTCTCTCTCTTTACAGTGTTTTCTCATAAGCGCCCAGCAGTAGAAATGTGAAAACCTGTGGTGAATGTTTAGCGTCTAATATATGTTTTTTATTTTGGCATATCTCGATATTTTTGTATTTTTAGTGATTAATAACTAAATTATTTATCTTATATTTGCTTAGCTTGTAATGTAGATTTTTGCAAATGCCTATTTTGACGGGAACTTCGGCACTTCTGAAAGGCGTCCTAATTCTTAAAGATTTATATGAGTACTTCCTGAACCTTCGGTCTTTCTGAAAGCGTCATAATCTTTGAACATGTTTGCCAGTACTTCCTGAATTTTCCTGTTTTTTCTTTCAAACCAATCTTTATGTTAACACATTGTACATAAATTTCAAATTGTGTACTATGTGGAATCATATCCAATATCATGACAACATTGTTGGTCAACCAGTCTTTATACTTCAGGATGGATTTGTTTTTTTTTATTTTTTGACATTAATGAGTGTGACCATTTATTTTTTCTTGCGTTGCCATCTTGCTACTAGAAACATTTTTTAGATTGAAGAGTAAAAAAAATATGTTAAGTGTCCAACATTCAACACCACACTTTAACGTGATAATACGAATATCTTGCCTTTTTTATTATGCCATAGTCAAAGATATGCAAGTACTTGGATTCTGTTTGCATCCAGACACTCATATTCATAACAGATTAATGAAACCTAGAACTAGTGATTGGCGATGCAGTTGCTTACATCATGTATCTCCATATTTCTTTTCCTGTCCTCTGCAATAACTTTGGTATTAAAGTAAGCAACAATCAAAAAGTTGTCTATAGTGAGGATATTTCTCACGTGGGTATTTAGTTTTTAGTAAAATATGCCTTTAAGTACTTCCAGATCGGCTATTTACAGAGCATATACTTATAAGGGTTGCATAATGCTATTAAAACCGGTTTAATGCATTGCCATAAAAGGTGTGACAATCAAGTCCTAATAGGGGGTATTCCAAACGATGCTCTATCTGTTCATTTGAACCTGAAATCGTAAAACCCGACCAGTAATTTTATAGGCTGTATAGCAATAATTACTGATTTTCAATAGTCTATGACAATTTTAAATGGCTGCACAAATATGTCTGGAAACTTATTAAATGCCCCTCGAATATATATATATATATATATATATATATATATATATATATGTATATATATGGGTGGGTGTGTTGTTGTGTGTGTATATATATATATATATATATATATATATATATATATATATATATGTGTGTGTATATATATGTATATGACTGAAAGTGTAAATTGCAAGTGATTAGTGACATGCACAAACGTAAGTCAGGGGGAAATGGATTCCAAATTCGCAGATTTTATGAATTTTTTTTTCGTTTTATTTATTGTAAAAAAGAAGATCCAAAAACGAAGAAAAGAGGAGAGAAATAGAAAATAACCCATTGCGGTGATAAAAAAGGTCAATCAGATTTATCGATAACAGAGCACAATTATCGTCGCGGGGAGAAAAGAGAAGAACAATAATAATCTCAAGGAAAGTTACATTGAAGTAACTACATGGGTCAATTTAAAAATCATAAAAAAAGTTTAATTTTCGGAAGAAAATCAGTCTGAGAGTGTGTTCGTTACAACTCTACTTTCAACCGAGTCGTTGTTTGTTTCGTTCACCACGCTCTTTTCTTCTACCTCTTCTTTTACACACATCCGTTGGCTTTAGTGACTAAAAATCGTCTGTCCTCCCGCTTTCCTTTCCTCGTAATTTATGGAATCAGGGTACGAGATTCTCCGATATTCCCCGAGATTCCACGAGATTTTTTTCCACATAAACGCATGCGGGCGCCATCTTGATTCTCAATTTGTGCTTTGCATGCACCAACGCGCAGCCGCTTTAACTGTAAGCCACTTCTTTCTCCCCCCCCCCTGATCTCATGATCACAGAGACGGCAGAGTGGTGGCGATCGCCGCCGTCGGGTGCTTCTGCGAAGGGGGACAGTGCTGCTCTCGTATTCGCGTGCGCTCTCATCCACCGCCTGATGGTCGGGGAAGGTTTCATCTCCGTGGAGGCTACTGATATCAGAGCCACTGCTTGATAGGGATAGTGCAAACCAAAGCGATGACCCACTCGTCTCAGATTCAGAGTCACTCTTATCGTCCACTGGAGGTGGTACATGTGTCGCCGGCCGTAGGTCCCTAACGTGACGGGGTACGCTATCAACCTGGACACACTGCTAACTCACCACATCGGCCACTGTGTCCCGTTTATACTTGTCAGTACATCGGTTTCCTGGCGGCTTCACCCAGACAGCATCCCCTTTGGCATATCGATTCCGTTCTATCTCAGTGGCCACAGTTGTATCGGGGTGGATTCCTTTTTCTCGGACACGGTACTGATAGATTGCGTTTGCAGGCGCTGTTCCTGGAGAGAAACCATCCTTTGACATGAGATTATATCAGTACACAGCTTCTGCGATGATGCACTGCTTCCTGGCTGCAATTGTTTTGATACTGCGATGGCTTTTCTCAGCTATACCATTGCCAGAATGCACATAAGCGCATCTAAGCCGCAGCCGCACACGCCATTCTTGTAAGAACTGATTCATCTGATGGCTGCAAAAGGCTGGGTCGTTGTCCGTCAGCACGTCCTCGGGCGCACCTCTTTCACAGAAGACGGACGACAGCTGGCGAATAATGTTGCAAGAGTCCTGGCGCCCGAGGAGTCTCCAGACTGCGAAACGTGTAGCCCCACAACCGATGAGGGTAAGGAAGTGGTTTCCACCGTAGTGTATGATGTCCATGCCCACCCTCTGCCACTTACCACTCACTCCCAACTCCCCTTTCTTCCATCGTGCTGAAGCTGGGTCGATGGATTGGCAGGCCTTGCACATTTCCACCACTCTTCGGATATCTTTTTTTTTCTATTCCTGGATCAATCATCTTGACAAAGTATAGCGTCCGCTTGATGTCAGGATGTCTACACTGTCGATGAATGCCCATTATGCGCGCTGCATCCACATTACACACAACTGCTGCACATGTGTTTTGCAGATTATCAGAATCTCTCCAAGCACCACCCAGAAGCCATCGTTGAGGGACTCTTGTCAGAGCATCTGCTCTGTTGAGCGCAGACCTGATCAACACTACGTCCACAGTCAGGTCATACTCTGTGATGGTGTCGACCAAGGTGGCAAGCCGTCTTCGAATTAACATCTCCCTCGATGCTCGTGTCGTCAGCCGTGCTCTTCAACTTAATGCATCGGTTATCCACCGATGAGTGCATGCCGAATCAGTCATGATATGTAGAAACTTGGCTTGCCATTGAAGCGCCAAGTTAACGCCCTTCAATGTGGCATCAAGTTCGGCCAGGTTTATGTGCCTCGAATCATTCTCTGGCCAAAGCCAACAGGCATCTTCAATAATGGAATCATTAACTGCCAGGGAAACTCCAAGGGCCAGTGAACTAGCATCTACACAGATCGTGAACTCATTCCCGCTGACGCATTACTTTCCCTGAACGGGGTCATCACTGGTCACCCTGGACACAGTCTCTGTCAGCATGCTCCTGTCTCCTCCCACTTTCCTTTCCTCGTTATTTATGGAATCAGGGTACGAGATTCTCCGAGATTCCCCGAGATTCCACGAGACTTTTTTCCACATAAACGCTTGCGGGCGCCATCTTGATTCTCAATTTTTACTTTGCATGCACCAACGCGCAGCCGCTTTAACGGTAAGCCATTTTTATCCACATAGAGATTTTCTGAGATTCAACAAAGACAAAAGCCATTTCCACCCAAGCTTTTGATCGCTTGTAAAATGATCCAGACCTCAATTACATAACGGTATGATGCATCGTCTAAATGAGTTGGTTTCACAAAGCCCAAACAATATGAATTTGTATCTGCCTTGAATATGTCGAATCCGCGGTGATCAAATTATATGGGTCTGTGACTTCCTTGAGTATATAAAATTCACGACGTCGGAATAATATAACCTTGAACTTTTTTTAATAAAGCTAATTTACGATTCTTAAATAATATATATATATATATATATATATATATATATATATATATATATATATATATATATACAACCAATTGTCCTCAGAGCATTCTCTGATACTGCCATCTTTCTTGTGGGGCCGAAACAGAAACAGCTCGACAAATATGTGCACGTACCACCCTCCCTCTGACTAGAAAAACAAAACTAGAATAAGACGTTCAGGCCTTTATATGCTTCAGACTAAATATGCAACATAATATTAGCTGCGTATTTTCTCAACCGCTCCCCCTCAACCCAGGACTGTGCCTAATAAGCAAAGTCTATGACAGCATAGATATAGCACTCTCCCTCGATACTAGCGCACGAGAACATGTATTTGGTGAACTCAATGTCCACCACAGTAACTTGATTGGATTCTCTAATTACACAGACGTAGCTGGTAGCACAACACACACCTTCTCTATATCCCATTTCCTACCTCAGAGGGTTACATTCCCGACACGTTTCCCAGACCAGCAAACCAACATGCCTCTCTTCTAGATCTATTTCTGACAACATTCCCCGATGATTGTACATGTACGGGAATGCTGATAACCCTGTGATAATGGTAGAGATTGCCCTAAATTCTAACCCTTAAACTGAAGACCCACTACTCAAAACAACGAGATATTACAAAGAGGCTGACTGGGAAGCCATCATGGAACCCATCAGATAGGCCCCATGGCAAAATATATTTTCTATCCAGCTGAATAGTTTGCAAATGAGGCCACTGAATGGTTCCAAACTGCAATTCAGGTACATGTTCCCACATGAAAATTCTATAACCAGCCCCCTCTCCTAAATGTTTTACCTCTGCTCAAAGGCAGCATGCGCTCCGCAGATTCAACCGATATAAGTCCAGTTCAAACAGACAAGTATTTAGATACCAGAAAAAATTGTAAGAGGGTAGTAGCGACAGCTAAGTCAGATTACACTGAAACCACCAGGAAACGAAAATAAGAAACCCGGGATTTTTGGAAAATTTACAAGAGTGTAGTAATAATGGACAGTCAACGATTCCCCCACTATGCAATAATCATAAGGTTGCTTGCACGGCAACCGACAGGAAAATCTGCTTGCCAGTCGGTTTGCCTCAAACTCCACACTGGACACGGCTCAACACCACCTCCACGACTTTCCTTTGTGGGCAGACACCAGACAAGACAGTTTGAAAATCACCCCTCCTCAGCGTATTGTATCAAAAAAAATCTTGGTTAAAAGCATGTGGACTAGATCTCATCCTGGTTGTGCGAATAAAAATATTCGCTGTTGAGGTTGATCCAATTTTTTCCAAACTTTACAATAAATGTCTTAACGAATATTGCTTTCCGGACTGCTGGACAACCGCTCCTGTGATACCAGCCTTCGAGAATTCTGGTGAAAGAACTGACCCACTAAATTATCGCCCCATTTGCCTCCTCGCCAAAATATTTGAGTCCTTAAGTAATCAAGCCCTAGTCCAACACCTAACAGCTACTAAACTCCTGACCGACAAACAATATGGATTCAGGCTAGTCTGTTCAACAACAGATATCTAAACAGTAGTCTCTGCACGTATATACCGTTCACTGGACAAAAAACTGGACTGAAGCTTTAATCCAATGACGGTACAATTCAAAAATATAACTCCAAGAAAGTTAATTGAGTTAATTGATGGAAACTCAATAAACTTTCTTGGAGTTATATTTTTGAATTGTACCGTCATTGGATTATTTGCCTTTCACCAGACATCCATTCACTTGAAATAACCTTTTCCTTCACCTTTGCTTCACTTTTTGTTATCAAGTAAGATCTTTGATTTACTTTTAGCTAATAGCTAAAAATGTAGCGAAGACTTTTGTCGCGCTTCTAGCTGTTGGTATCTTTTTTTTTATTTTATTCAATTTTCACCCCAAACAAGGCACACTGCCACTTTGAAGCAGGGGGCTACTATCAGGGGCCTAATTAGCGGGGTCATTATGAAGGGAGATGAGTAGAAAGATGTTTGTTAACATTACCCTTGAACTTCAGCATATCATTGCAGTTGGGAAAGCAGACTCCCGGAAGGGAGTTCCAAAGACCCGCAGTTCTGGGGAAGAAACTATTGGAGTAAAAGGCTTTCTTGCACCGAGGGACCCCTACTGTAAAGGGATGAGACTTAGTAGCTTGTCGGGTTTGTCGGGGGTAGTTACGTCGGGGAGGTACAAGTGTTTGCAGTTCATCAGAGCATTCACCATGAAAGTATTTGTAGAACAGGCAGAGGGATGCAACATCTCCTCGATGGGACAGAGGCTGAATCCTAGATCACAGTTCAGGACCTATCAGGTTGGCGACTCTCTTTTGAACCCTGCTCAGGAGCGAGAGACAAGCAGCAGATGCACCCGCCCAGATGTGACAACAGTACTCCATACATGGGCGAATGGTGGCCTTATAGAGGTATAGGATACTGGCAGGCGTAAGTAGTTTTCTAGTACGGTAGAGGGAGCCAACCTTCCTTGCAGCAGCCTTGGCAATTCTCTCAATATATATATTCCAGTTCATATTCCCTGAAACGTTAGGCCGAGGAGTTTAAAATAAGTACTTTCAGGTAATGTGTTCTTGGTCATTGCTATTGGTGGTAGAGAAGGTTTCTTGTAGTTATTGAAAGAAACAAGCTTAGACTTAGCAGCATTGAATGTGATCAACCATTTTTGTCCCCATTCCACTACGGATTGGAGGCCATCCTCTAGTGTTTCTGTCATCTCCTTGGATATGTGTTCATTTGTTTTCCCCTCATATCTGTTATAGAGAGTGGTGTCATCGGCAAATATACCCATCTCCGAAACAATTTTATCAGGGAGATCGTTTATGAATATCAGGAATAATAGAGGTCCAAGGATAGACCGCTGAGGTACTCCCGCATTTATGCCATATTGTTTAGATGTACGACCGTCGAGGACAACATTGATTTTTCTATTACTTAAGAAGGATTTAATTACATTATGAATTCTTCCAGTGATTCCATATGATCTAATTTTCCTTAGAAGATCATCGTGCCATACCCTGTCAAAAGCCTTAGATATATCGAAGGCCACCGCTCTACCCTCCCCTCTTTTATCCAATGAACAGTATATACGTCCAGAAACTACAGTTAAGATATCTGCTGTTGAACGGGCTTGCCTGAATCCTTATTTTTTGTCAGTTAGGAGTTTAGCAGCTGTTAGGTGCTGGACTAGGGTTGATTAACTAAGGACTCAAATATTTTGGGCAAAAGCGGGAGGAGGCTAATGGGGCGATAATTTAGTGGGTCAGTTCTTTCACCAGAATTCTTGAAGACTGGTACCACAGAGGCGGATTTCCAGCAGTCGGGAAAACAAGATTCGTTAAGGCATTTATTGTAAAGTTTGGAGAGAACTGGCGCAACCTCGTCAGAGCATTTTTTTAATAGCACAGCCGGGATGAGATCTGGTCCACATGCGTTTGAGGTGTCTAGGTTTTTTATAATAGCATGTACCTGACAAGAGGTGATTTTCAAATCGTCTAGTGTGGCGACTGTTCGCAGAGGAAAATCAGGGAGTGAGTGGTGTACCGAGTTCAGTGTGGAGTTTGAGGCAAACCGACTGGCAAGCAGATTAGCCTTGTCAGTTGCCGTGCAAGCAATCTCATGATTGTTTGATAGTGGGGGAATAATTGACTGTCCATTATTTTATACGCTGTTTTAGATTTTACAATAATCCCGGGTTCCTAATTTCTGTGCTTCGATGCGTTTTCTGGTGGTTTCAGGGTAATCTGTCTTAGCTGTCTCTATCACTCTCTTGCAATTATTTATAGCTTCTATAAACTTCTGTTTATTTGTGCTGGACTTATGTCGGTATAATCTGCGGAACGCATGCTGCCTTTGACAAATGGCAGCTGCACAAGCAGAAGTAAACCATTGGGGAGAGTGGGGCTTGCTATATAATTTCAGTGCGGGAACATGTGTTCAATAGCAGTTTTTAACCATTAAGTGGTCTCATTTGCACACTGTTCCGCTGGAAGAGTAAAGATATTTTGCCATGGGGCATCTCTGATGAGCTCCCTGATGGCTTCCCAATCAGCCTTTTTGTAATACCTCGTTGTTTTGAGTAGTGGGTCTTCAGTTTTAGGGCGAGAATTTAGGCTGATTTCTACCATTATCACAGCGCTATCAGCATTCCCGAGTTGGCTGTGTGCATTTGTTGTACAGTCATTGGAAACCGTTGTCAGAAATAGATCTAGAAGTGAGGCATGTTGATCTTGCTGTTCTGGGAAACGTGTCGGAAATGTAACCAACTGAGATAGGGAATGGGATATAGAGAAGCTATGTGTTGCGCTACCAGCTACGTCTGTGTCATTAGAGAATCCTAGCCAGTTACTTTGGTGGACATTGAAGTCACCAAATACATGTATTTGTGCGCTAGTATCGAGGAAGGGTGCTATATCTATGCTGTCTGAGACTTTGTTTATTAGGGTACAGTCTTGCTTTCAGGGAGAGCGGTAGAGAAAATACAAGTAGCTAATATTGTGTTGTATATTTAGTCTGGAGCACATAAAGGCCTGGTCGTCTGATTCTATTTTTATTTCTCTAGTCCGGGGGAGGGTGTTACGAATATAGACTCCAAACCCATGCATATGTCTGTCCGAGTCCTTACGGTAGAGTAGGAGATAACCAGGTATGTTAAAGTTGTTAGAGGGAATGGAGGAGTGAAGGTTAGTTTCACTTAATGCTAAGATATCCGGGGTGTTTACAAGGAGAAATGACTCAACATCATCTAAGTTAGTTCTAAACCCGCGGATACTAGTAAATGCAAGCCTCAAGGGAGGAGGCAGGTTGGTTTTCTTTGAGTTTGGTCCTGGTTTAAACGTAACTTTTGCTTGAGCTTTTATTTCATTTTATTTTATTTAGTATTTCAGTTAGGGTGAGTGAGTTAGGGGGTGCTGGACAAGAAGTTGTACAGAATACCAGACATGCAATACAAGTAGACCATCGAAGTTATATTTGTTTAAATCACTACTATATAATTGCATCCAATATGAACGTAATAGAAACTCGTCTCTATGATAGTCATTCTGCAATATCCATGATTTTTAATATCATAGTTTTCATCTTAAGAACTGGGCAACGTTAGATGCGTTGCTAACATGGATTGAGATGAGTAGAAACCGTTTTTTATTGCAAAATAAAAGAATTATGATAAACTTATTTAATGTAGATAGAATATAAAATTGTTGCTGGGACAATGGGCAATGCTAATTGATTTAGGTATGCAGTTGTCAATGGTACAAACATCAATTTAAATAAAATATGTTTATGAATTATTTCTGAAATATAACGCTGAATATTCTTTAATAAGGATATATTGTTATCTGTGACACGAGAACTCTCTACAAATAAAAGAATGTATGCCGAAAAAGATTTTTTGTGATAAAACAATATATGTTGAATTTGAACATATTGAATTAGAAAATATGCGTTTTCTTCTGATATTTTTTTTTTGTTTTTTTATGATAATCGTAATTTTGTTCAATGTGTTATTTAGGTTTTTAAACTAATTTTATGCTATTTTATACAATAAATAAATCATTGAATCGCAGCTATTTTTCACCGGAAACAGAATATCGCAATGGAAGTAATTTCCGGTGATGCAACTGTAGAGTGAGACAACAGTTTTGTGAACAAGTGATCAGAGACATGAAACGCACACATTTTTAGGTCATCGATTGTATTTTTATTGTTTAGAACGAGCCATTCCCGGCTAACTCTAAATGATATCAGAAAATATATCGTCAATATGGAAGAGAAACGGTAGGAAATAATTACAAATAAAAATAAACTATTTTGCAGGAAATCACGTTGAAAACGAGACATGAGAATTAAAGAAAAATTGCTAGATACAAGATGATTAGAAAAAAAAGAATTTCGATATAAATAAAAAAAAAACTATTTTATATGCACGAATAAAGTTACCAACGTAGACCTACTACCAATAAAAAAATCTACTGGAAAAACATAAATAATATAAAATAATGATGACTTTGCTTATATTTTTATTTTACCAAAAAGACATATATATATATTTTGCTTACAATATCTCTTTCTTTCTTTCTCTCTCTCTCTCTCTCTCTCTCTCTCTCTCTCTATATATATATATATATATATATATATATATATATATATATATATATATATTAAATAAAGAAATAGTAAACCACCTCAGCACAAATAACTTTCGTAGTGACATGCAATATGGTTTCCGTTCTGCAAGGTCTACCGCAGATGTGCTAACGGTTATATCTCATAGGATCAGTTACTCTCTTGACAAAGGCTTCCTTTCCAGAGCAATTGCTCTTGACATATCAAAGACTTCCGACAAAGTATAGCATACAGACCTACTTCACAAGATTTCCAGTTACGGTATATCTGGAAATATTCTCTCTATTATTAAATCATTTCTCTCTGATAGGCTCATAAGAGTAGTGGTTGATGGACAAAAAATCAGAGGCCTGCAGTATTAAGTGGTTCAATGGGGGAAGACCTGGATGGTTACCTTTAATGCATCTAAAACGAAACTCCCATCTTTACATCATCAACGCTCTGATCCCCATCTGGTATAAATTGAAATGGATGGCTCTCGTTTTGGAGAAGCCCCATGTTTTGACAAGCTTCTGGGCTTGATTTAACTCCTGATCTGAAATGGAACACATACATCAAGTATGTTGTCAATGTCGCTGGAAAGATAGTGGGATCCTTCTAGAAGAATATCTCACTACTGATGCAATTCTCTATCTATATAAAAGCCAAGAACGTCCAAGGATGGAATACTGCTGCCATATCTAGGCAGGAGCTGCTAAAAATAGCCTATCCTGCCATGACAGAGTACAAAATAGACTTCGTGGCTTAGTGGGGGATGCTCTTTTCTCTTCCCGGCAACCTTTCTCCCACAGAAGAGACATTGCAAGCCTATCTTTGTTTTATCTTTATTTCCATGGCAGGTGCTCGTCTGAACTCCAATCTCTGGTCCCACCTCGCCAATCTTACGCAAAACACCCGTCTAGCTGAATCCACTGTGAAAAATTTCCCCACTCTTTATCTGTGCCTAAATCAAAACGTAGATTCCACGAACAAAGCTTCTTTCTTAGAACTGCACGCCTGTGGAACTCTGTTCCGTCTGCCTGTTTCCCACCTGACTACAATTTGAATGTCCTCAAGTCTAACGTAAACAAATGACTGATGAACCGCCCCCTTAAGTAGAAATTTTAAATGTCCACACTAACGTACTGTACTTACAATAATTCTTATCCCTGAGTTGCTTCCGGGCCATGATACGTGGTGAACACCTTGTAATATATATATATATATAGGTATATATATATGTATATATATATATAACCATATATATACATATATATATGTGTGTATGTGTGCGTGTATGTGTGTACGTGTGTGTGTATGTGTTGATAGGTCCAGCTTATTTTACATACGCAGTTATATTTTGCTTAAAACTCGTGAGAATGCTTCGGTAAGCCAGTTGTAAGTAACTAGAGATCGCTAAAGGCAACGAGTTATGCACCTGAATGCTCAATATCGCCTTAGAATTCTCAAGTTTCTTGTAAAAGTCGGAGCAATTAATTATCATCAATATGTAGGGGCATATAAACGCGTATACAAAACAACAAAAAGTACAATTTGCCGTAATTTGGCATTGAGTACACTTGTATGAAATCTTTAAAAGTGTATTGGTCTCCTCCCCTTTGAAAAATATTCATCTGGAATCATACATAATAATAAGTACCTTTTTCTGAAAAAAATATGTATGAAAATTACGATAATCTTCTAAAATAATCTTCTACATTAATCTTGGATGAAATCAATGTTACTTCGCACTTTAATACATTTCCATTGTACTGAGTGTGCTAGCCAAACAGATTCTTTCAAATTCGCTATACAATTTATCTTAATATGTCAGTGCGTGTTTATGTTCTTTTTTGAATGGAAATGAGTGTCTCTTTACTTTGTGTAAGGTAGTGACTTAGTTTGTATCTTTTTTATTCAGTTAAAATTCATTTTATACTAGTTTATTTATTTGTTTACATTCCACTAATATTATGGTTATGTATTTTATTATTATTGTTCTTTTTACGTTTAAATCACTTATTTGATTTCATCATTTTATTATTTCATATGTCGTTTTTCTAAGAATAAATGTATTTCATGTATGCAAACGTTTGCAATGCCACTCTGTATTCTTATAATTTACGTGGTTCTTTAAAACCTAGGAAAGCTTATTTCTCATTTAAACATAGTCTACATGAGTCGTCTAAGTTTCTACATGCGTTTTTATCGGCTTGTTTATGTTATTGTTATGTTACTATTTTATCAATTTTCTTATTTTTTCTTTACTGCTCTTGTAGTTAGACTGTTGGGTTATGTTTTTCATGAACACTTCTAATTTTATCTGACCTTATGAACACTTCTAATTTTATCTGATTTTACCTGGATATGCCGGCGATGTATGTTTCGAACGATGGTGTTTTTTTGTTTTTTTAAAATTTGGTTGTTAAACCTTACGCTTTAATATCTATTAAGAGATTATTTTCGAAGTAAATCATTTAGTAGAAAAGGCGACTAACATACTAATAAGGCTCTTAGATGTTTGGCTAAACTTAATAAAATACGTTTGAGCCACATTGAAAAGTCAACACTGGTATAATATACGTAAAGCAGAAACATAATATTTATAACATAGTGCATATGAGGGCGATGGAAAATATGAGCAGCAGCAAAGGATTGCTGGCTTACGCAGAGATAAGCAGAAGCAACAGCAATAACCGAAAAACGCGAAAAAGTGTGCACGAGAAGAAAACGGACAAAAGAGAAAAAGTGCACCATGTTGTCGGAAAAAATTAGTCGACGTCGAAGAAAATTGACGCGTGAAATCGAGAACAAGAATGGGTCAGCGCGAGTTAGCATGCGGTTGCTGTAAGGAGTAAAATGTGTGCATCGGGCGAGACGACGATGGCGAGGGACTTTTAAACGAATTAGAACCGATTATAAAGGTGTGTGTTAAAAAAGATCACATTGGAATTTAATAAAAAAAGACAATAACATCACTATTTATAAGACAAAAACATACTCAAATTATATGATATTCGCCACCCTCTAAAAAAACTTGAAAATCAAACTCGGTAGAAAAGTTTAAAATTTCACCGGAAAACATACAAATACACAACTACGTTCAGAAAAACAGATTAATAACAAATAATTGAAATCGCTCCTACATTTGCTGAAAAAATCTATCATAACAATTAAAACATCCTATGAAATATTCAATGAGATCTGTAAAAAAAAAATTACTAAAGACACTATTAAGATACACATAAAACAAAATATCACAATTAGAAATAGCGTTCCTCACCTAATATGAATTACAATAAGCATAATTTTTTACTGTAGACTGCATGCCCTAGGTCCGCTACAATACTACATATCTAACGAGCATCATCATTTAAAAGGTCATAATGTTTCCCAAAGTTAAATTGAATATGAGAAAATATTAGAGAAGGAAACACCTTCATATATATATATATATATATATATATATATATATATATATATATATATATATATATATATGAAGAGCATTGCCACTATTTTTGTTGATGTAATTAAAACTATTCAGAGATGCAGGACATTGGCTTACTGACAAAATAATTTTCCAATAAAGTATATTTTTATATAGTTTTAAAGATGTTAAATATACTTCCAAGACTATATATATTTTTTTTTATTTCGAAAATTATACAGAAAACTAAAATATTCCAAACCGATTAAAGTGATTATTCCAATTAGTTAACATTTTACAACAGGTAACTGTTGTTATTTTGGATAGAGACATTAATGTTTTTCCTTGGATTTTACTTGTGCGAATACGAAATTAAACTAACTTTCCTGGATTGGCATTTTTTTAAATTTTACCGTCATTAGATACTTTACCTTTAACCAGACTATCCATTCACGTGAAATAACATTTTTCTTAACCCCATTCCCTATGCTTCACATTTTGTTATCAAGTAATATCTTTGAATTACTTGCATTTTCATCAAATCCTTTTGAATTAAAATCTAATCCCGCAATTTGCTAATTCCTACCCTCTCATTAGACGGAATGAATTTCTTCGAAACTCCGCGGATTAATGCCTATTTACTTATTTAATGTTTCCTTTTACAATTAAATATGTTTTCTTAACTCTATTTCAAAGTGTTTTAACATGTTTTATAAACTATTTGCCCTTTATATATATATATATATATAATTTAAAGGAGATTAGCATAATAGTCTAAAGAACTAAGTGTATTTTAATGTAACAGTGAAATTACTAGTTTAATTAAAATACAGGAAATGCTCGTTGCAATTTAGATATATAATAAGCTCGATAGTTAAATGTCCTAGAGCTAATTCAATATTAAGTAAAGTGATTTTCAATTTAAAAATTAAAAAAAAAAATTTTAATTTAAAAATCAAATTTTAATTAAATTAAAAATCAGTTTCATAAGAAGGAACAAAAACAAAGTCAATTATCTGTACGATCGTTTCAAAAATCCGTGCTTTTTATTTGTGGTATACATGAAGTTATGTAGAACAATTATATATAGTTTTTTTGGTAATCACGGTCTCCTCATCAGCAAATTTAGGAGGATTTTTATTGAATTTAAAAGACACCATAAATAAACCTAGCATTAAAAGTAAGGCAGATGAATCTGAAAAAATTGAAATAAAAGGTTTGGATTTAAAATTTATAAGAAAAGTAATATAGGTTATAGATAGAAATGAGTAGAAAAATATATATTTTTGAATTTGCATAATAAATTTGATTTTAAAATATATAGACATAGTTACCTTTTAGTTTTTTTCTTTTTTTGAAATCAGGAACTGTGTTTAAAGTAGTCATTTAGATCTTTGCTATAGCTTTTTATTTTATTGAATGATGAATTTTAAAAGGGTGACACTCGTGCAGTAAATTGTTTCCGTTAGCGTATTTTGATTTAAAGACGCTACAGTTAATATATATAGAGAGTATTTATTTTGCAAGTTTTTAAGGGGAGATAATTGTCATGTATTATTGACTTTATATATTATTTGATTTACGGGTCTAGGGGAGGTAATTGGTCTAACTTAATTTATTTAAAAAAAAATTGTAATCTATTTTTACTAATGAGTAATTTTTTATGATTTAAGGTGGTTTATATTTATTAAATTTAAACCAACGTTTATGATTACATGTCAGAAGCTCGTGTCTTGAATTTACTAGTTTGTTTGTATTTTTTATGTCTTCATATTTTAAAAGTTTTAGGGTTTCTTTTGTACATAGTGGACAACATTTATCTCCTGGTTTATATGATTTGCAAGTCTCAATTATTTGCCATTTTAAGTTGAAAGAAATATTGCTATTTTTTAGTTGCCAAATATAGTTGGATAGAGTAGTTTGGTTTGATAGAGAGTTATTTTTAAAATAATGTTTGTGCGTTGAAATTCTATGTTTTATTGGGCCAGATGTGGAACCAATATATATTACCTCTTGATTATTGTGATTATTTTCCGTTAGGTCTATTGTTGGATTATTATGTGGTGGGTTGATTAGTAATTGATCGGTAGATTGATTTAAGTTGGTGTTATTATTTAATCTGGTAGTTGAGTTATGGCTGTTAATAGGTTCTTGTAGATTTGGAGATTTTGATACTGTGCAGCTATAGATAACATTTCTAATTTTACATGAGCCTTGTAGGGGACATTTATTTTTTCTTCTACAGTTACAGTCCGATGTATTTTGTATAGTTGTATTTTGTAGTTTATTAATTTTCTTATTATTAGAGCTAATTATTTTCATATGAAGGTTAGGCATAGTAGAGTAAGAGACTTTAATTGTGTTCTTATTGAAAACATTATTATATCTATGGGGGGCTTTAAAGTTCTTATCTAATATTTTAAAAAAATTCTCTGGCTATGTTTGTTTCTAGGTTTTTTGAATACGGGGGGGTTGAACCATAGGATCTCCTTGTGTTTATTCTTACGTTTACGGGTTTAGTTTGCTGTTTATTTGTATTTTTATCTAATATTTGTAGTTTGGTTTTATCTTTTTTTGTCTCTTGGTTATTTTTCTTAACTCGTATACGGGAAGACATTGCCATATTATATGTTATTACGCTCTTAATAAGTTTATTTTTAATGCAGTTTATGTTTCTATCATTTTCATTTATGAATTTAATTTGTGATTTATATCCAGATTTTTTAAGGGCTTCATTATAGTATTTTTCATTTTTGGTAAATATTGATTTAGTAGAAGACAGTCTAGAAATTCTTAGAGCGATATTGGGAACTATTGATTTTAATATTGATTTAGGGTGTTTGATTGATTGTGGACATATAGAAGTGATTGGTTTGGTTTATATCTAAATTACAACGAGCATTTCCTGTATTTTAATTAAACTAGTAATTTCACTGTTACATTAAAATACACTTAGCTTTTTAGACTATTATTCTAATCTCCTTTAAATTATTAGCTCCCTATAACAGGTTGAGTTTATATACGTAATTGTAGATATGTTTCATAAGAAGGTCATACAATTATCAACTAAATGCATCCCCATACCCCCTAAAGACACCTTTATAACTAGCTTAATTACAAGTATAAATACATTTATAAGGAACTTGAGATGGAAAGCCTACCATTTTGAAAATTACCAAAATGAAACCACAGAACCAATACACCACCAACCTGGAGACATAAAAGAAACTATCCTCAGACAAGACAATGAAGAAAGAAAAGCAGCGAAATACTACAGACTAAAAACATACAAAAACCCTAAGAGAAACATAGACACTGAAAATTTTGAAAATGACTTAATCAACCTGATTAAAAATATTAAATTTAAGAAAAATAAAAAATATATCACTCCAACACTTAAACAAATAAATAAATTTTTAAAATCTATTTCTATAAGCCACCAAAATAAACTCATAGTACCGGCAGATAAAACTGGAAATTTCTACACAATGGACTATATACAATATAAAAATCTAATATATAAAGAACTTAATAAAAATTATAAAACTACTAATAAATCAGCACTAAATAAAATAAATAATTATTCAAAAACATTTTAACTAAACTCAAAATAGATAAATACACAGAAATAACGGTACCAGATGCCCCGAGATTTACTTTAAAAGACCACAAACACAGCTTCAATATTAACCCTACTATAAGACTCATTTGCTCCTCGAAATCAGATATAGGACTGGTTAGTAAAAACATATTAGATATGATTATCCCCAAAATGAAATCCATAATAAAATACCCACTATGGCAATCTTCTAACCAAGTAATCGACTGGTTATCTAATATTCAAAATAAAAATAATATTAAATTTCTTTCTTTAGACATTGAATCATATTACCAATCTATATCACCTATCCTACTTAATAAATCTCTATTAATGGCACGAACATTAACTAACATAACTCAAGACGAAATTTGACTAATACTTATAGCTAGACAGTTTTTAATAACATTTGATAATAAATATTGGACCAGGAAAAATACCCCTAACCACTTCAACATTTTAATGGGATCGACGGACTCCACTCAGGTCACTGATCTAGTTGGCCTTTTCCTTTTAAATGAAATACATTGTATACTCCATAAACAATTCAAACTTGAAGGAGGGCTATATAGAGATGATGCACTTTTCATAACGAATTCTACTAATAAAAATTATGAAAAAGCAATTAAAGCTCTACATAAATTATTTAAAAATTATGGACTTAGTATAAAAATCGAGCCTAATAAAAAAATTGTTAATTTCTTAGACATAACCTTAAATCTTGAAAATTCTACCTTTGACCCATACCATAAACCTAACCAATCACTTCTATGTGTCCACAATCAATCAAACCACCCTAAATCAATGTTAAAGTCAATAGTTCCCAATATCGCTCTAAGAATGTCTAGACTGTCTTCTACTAAATCAATATTTACCAAAAATGAAAAATACTATAATGAAGCCCTTAAAAACTCTGGATATAATTCACAAATTAAATTCATAAATGAAAATGATAGAAACATAAACTGCATTAAAAATAAACCTATTAAGAGCGTAATAACATATAATATGGCAATGTCTTCCCGTATACGAGTTAAGAAAAATAACCAAGAGACAAAAAAAGATAAAACCAAACTACAAATATTAGATAATAATACAAATAAACAGCAAACTAAAACCCGTAAACGTAAGAATAAACACAAGGAGATCCTATGGTTCAACCCCCCCGTATTCAAAAAACCTAGAAACAAACATAGCCAGAGAATTTTTTTAAAATATTAGATAAGAACTTTAAAGCCCCAATATTTTCAATAAGAACACAATTAAAGTCTCTTACTCTACTATGCCTAACCTTCATCAGAAAATAATTAGCTCTAATAATAAGAAAATTAATAAACTACAAAATACAACTATACAAAATACATCGGACTGTAACTGTAGAAGAAAAAATAAATGTCCCCTACAAGGCTCATGTAAAATTAGAAATGTTATCTATAGCTGCACAGTATCAAAATCTCCAAATCTACAAGAACCTATTAACAGCCATAACTCAACTACCAGATTAAATAATAACACCAACTTAAATCAATCTACCGATCAATTACTAATCAACCCACCACATAATAATCCAACAATAGACCTAACGGAAAATAATCACAATAATCAAGAGGTAATATATATTGGTTCCACATCTGGCCCAATAAAACATAGAATTTCAACGCACAAACATTATTTTAAAAATAACTCTCTATCAAACCAAACTACTCTATCCAACTATATTTGGCAACTAAAAAATAGCAATATTTCTTTCAACTTAAAATGGCAAATAATTGAGACTTGCAAATCATATAAACCAGGAGATAAATGTTGTCCACTATGTACAAAAGAAACCCTAAAACTTTTAAAATATGAAGACATAAAAAATACAAACAAACTAGTAAATTCAAGACACGAGCTTCTGACATGTAATCATAAACGTTGGTTTAAATTTAATAAATATAAACCACCTTAAATCATAAAAAATTACTCATTAGTAAAAATAGATTACAATTTTTTTTTAATAAATTAAGTTAGACCAATTACCTCCCCTAGACCCGTAAATCAAATAATATATAAAGTCAATAATACATGACAATTATCTCCCCTTAAAAAACTTGCAAAATAAATACTCTCTATATATATATTAACTGTAGCGTCTTTAAATCAAAATACGCTAACGGAAACAATTTACTGCACGAGTGTCACCCTTTTAAAATTCATCATTCAATAAAATAAAAAGCTATAGCAAAGATCTAAATGACTACTTTAAACACAGTTCCTGATTTAAAAAAAAAAAAGAAAAACTAAAAGGTAGCTATGTCTATATATTTTAAAATCAAATTTATTATGTAAATTCAAAAATATATTTTTCTACTCATTTCTATCTATAACCTATATTAATTTTCTTATAAATTTTAAATCCGAACCTTTTATTTGAATTTTTTCAGATTCATCTGCCTTACTTTTAATGCTAGGTTTATTTATGGTGTCTTTTAAATTCAATAAAAATTCTCCTAAATTTGCAGATTAGGAGACCGTGCTTACCAAAAAAACTATATATAATTGTTCTACATAACTTGATTTTTAATTTAATTAAAATTTGATTTTTAAATTTTAATTTTTTTTTTAAATTTTTAAATTGAAAATCACTTTACTTAATATATATATATATATATATATATATATATATATATAGTAATTTATAAAATATATATGGCGATTAAGCTACACTGAATATTCTGCGTTTCATCCAACTATAGGATTCGTCAGGCTTATGCGCAGATTCTGTCGTTGCTTCTTGTTTTTATATATGTAGAGGATTTCTAATCTCCACCGCGCCCTTCCTATCAGCCAATTGGCATGCATTTTATCAAACAAAGGATCTGTTTTAGAACTAGGTTAGTGGCTTTAGGTGGCCGTTCTCCTTTTTTTATACATATAAATACATATAAATATACATACATATAAATATACCTATGTGTACACAATAATGCACATATATGTACATATATACATATATATATACATATATGTGTCTGATCGTATATTCATGTTTATTCAATTTATTTATTTGTTTGTTTTCTATTGCTATAGTTCTTTTTCTTCTATATTTAATTTTGTTATTGTTGTTGGTGTTTTGTTGCTTTTATTTGATATCGATATTTTTGTATCCACTATTTTTTAGGGTTGTTTCGTAAATATTGGATGACCTGTTAAATGCATTTTCATCGATTGAGTTATTACTGAGTCTACTTACGATCGAGTTAGGAATATGTTTTATAATTGATGGTGGGTGGTTGGACTAAGGGTTTACGTAAATTGGAGTAGCGTTATCTTTTTAGTATGGTTCATATGTGTTTTTATCTAAGTTTAACGTGGCGTCCAGGAAGTTTATTATTTTTATGTTAGCTGATATGTCCGCTTCTAGGCCTAATTTTTTTCAGAACTTTCATTTGGTATACGGCCCCATACAATCAAATGTTAAAAACAAACTTGGCAAGACATTTCTAGATCTTATTGAAAAACATTTTCCCGCAACCAACCCCTTACACAAAATCTTCAATAAAAATACCTTGAAGTTATCTTACAGTTGTTGCGAAAATTTAGAGTTGATAATTAAGGCACATAATAACAAAATATTAAATGAAAACAATGTAAACAACAACAAAATAAACAATAAAAAAGTAGACACCATGACAGAAATAAAACCAACACTAGCAGAAATAATAATAATAATAATAATAATAATAATAATAATAATAATAATAATAATAATAATAATAATAATAATAATAACAAACCAACCCCGGACAAGAACAACCATACCATAAATAAAAATACTAATAACGAACAAGATGAATGCAATTGTAGACACCGCACACTTTGCCCAGTCCAAAATAAATGTCTAACAAAAAGCGTAGTTTATCAAGCAACAATATTTGCGAAAGAAAACCCGAATAACAAGAAATATTACATAGCCATGACTTCCTTAGATTTCAAAACCCGATACTATGACCACAAAAGCACATTTAACAATAAAAAACACCGTATAAAAACAACACTAGCGAATAAATACTTGGACCTCAAAGAAAGCGGACATTCGCCGGTAGTCGAATCGAAAATAATGAGACAAGCTACCACATGCAGACATTTAGACGACCCATGTAAATTATGCCTCCATGAAAAATTTTCTATCCTGTACTTTAAAGAAACTCAAAATCTATTAAACTGTAGGCGGGAAATAGCAAACAACTGTGTTCACAAAATAAAACTTACTCTAGGATAGCGATACAAAATAGCTCTAAAACTAACAATAACAATAGAAAACAAACAAATAAATAAATTAAATAAACATGAATATACATAAACGATCACACACATATATGTGTATATATGTATGTATATATATGTGCATTATTGTGTACACATAGGTATATTTATATGTATAAAAACAAAAGGAGAACGGCCACCTAAAACCACTAACCTAGTTATAAAACAGATCGTTCGTTTGATAAAATGCATGCCCATTGGCTGATAGGAAGGGGCGCGGTGAAGACTAGAAAGCTGATTGCCCAACTAGAAATCCTCAACATATATAAAAACAAGAAGCAACGACAGAATTCGGTCATAAGCCTTACGAATCCTATAGTTGGATGAAACGCAGAATATTCAGTGTAGCTTAATCGCCATATATATTTTATTAATTACTAACTAGCTCTACCTACGTATTGAACACTTTTGAAGTAAATACTTAAAGTTTACGCATAAATCTATACTTTCGTATATTAAATTTATGTGAATTAATGTAGTAGTTATATATATATATATATATATATATATATATATATATATATATATATATACAAGTAGAATAACTATGAATTTTCAGACAGTAAATAGATTAGAAAACTTCACCCGAAATGTCCTACAAGGTTTATATATATTTAATACACCCATTTTACTTTATTCTCATATTCAATCAAATTCTATACCTTAAATGGTCTTAAACCGTGTACCAATAAAACGATACTCTATACACATTACTTGCTACCAATACGAAACTAAAACTAACCGTAACATCCTTACAAGGTTGTTACGAACGTAATATAAATATGGATATCAAAAAATCAATCATCGGGAAATAAATGAATTTAAGGACCCAACAAATGGGATTTATTATTTTTTTAAATGGCTTAGGACTCCCCGTAGAAACTTCACATAACTCTGAACTTAATAAGGATACGAAAATTAGGTGATACATTAATATTTAAATGGGCTTTTCCGTAAGCACAACCAAGATGAATGTTTCTCGCATGTTTTCCCCGTTTTGGATCCACCCCTCTAGCAGATGCACCTGCCCAAATGTAACAGCAGTACTCCATATACAGGCGAAGTGTGGCTTTCTAGAGGCACAGCATACTTTTAGGCGAAAGTAACTTTCTAGCACGGTAGAGAGAGCCCATCTTATTTGCAGCAGCCTTGGCAATGATCTCGATATATCTATACCAACTCGTGTTTCCTATGATCGTTACGCCAAGGAGGTTGAACGAAGTACTTTCAGGTTAAGTATCTTTAGCCATAGTTATTGGTTGTTTGTAAGGCTTCGTGTAATTATTAGAGGAAGCGAGCTTTGTCTTGGCAGTATTGAACGTTACCATCCATTTTTTACCTCATTCTACTACAGACTAAAGGTATTCCTCTATGGTTTCTTGAATTATATTAGATATGGTTTTCCCCACATTTTTGCTATAGAGTGTGGTGTCGTCGGCAATTATACACATCTCAGAGACAGTTTTATCAGGTAAGTCATTTATGAATATCAGAAAAAAATAAAGGTCCAAGGATCGATCCCTGAGGTACACCCGCATTTATATCAATTGTTTTGGACGTACGCCCATCGATGGCAACTTTAATTCTTCTCTCATTTAAGAAGGATCTGATTATGCTAATCATTCGTCCAGTGATAATATCGGATTTTATTTTCATGAGAAGACTATTGTGCCATGCCCTGTCAAAAACCTTAGACACATCTATGGCTACTGCCCTCCCATCCCCTGCCTTATCCAGTGCTTGGTATAAGCGTTCAGAGATTACAGTTAGCATATATGCAGTGGAACGGGCTTGCCCAGAGCTTGATTAATTTAAGGACTCAAATATATATATGCGAAAAGAGGGAGGTAGCCATGGGGCGTTAATTTAAAGGGTCAGTTATTTCGCCAGAGCTTTGGTGAATATGTACCACAGAAACACGTTTCTAGGTGACAGGAAAGCAAAATTCGTTAAGGAGTTTGTTAAAGAGTTTAGAGAGACATGGATATTTTTTTTTAATAGCACAGCCGGAATTAAATCAGGTCTACATGCTTTTGTGTTGACTAGGTTTTTTTATGATATCATGTCCTGGAGAAGGGGTAATTTTCAGATCATTTAACTTGGTTTCTTTCTGCAGAGGAAAATCAGGGATGGAATGGCTTTCTCGGTCCAAAATAGAGTTTGAGAAAAACTGACCGGCTAACATGTTTGCTTTTTCAGTTGCTGTGCAAACAACCTCATGAGTGGAGGTATTATTGATTGCCCATTATTTATTACAGTATTGTAGATTTTCCAGACATCACGATTTCTTACTTTCTGCGCTCCAATGCGTTTTCTGGTAGTTTCAGTATATTAACTCTAGGCACTTGCTACTTCTTTCTTATAATTATTTCTAGTTTCTATATATTGTTGTCTACCTTTACAGGACTTATGCCGATTAAATCTACGGTATGCATGTTGCCTCTGAGCATTGGCAGCTGCGCATGTAGAAGAAACCTTTGATGAGAGTGGGGTTTACAATAGAACTTCCGTGTAGGAGCATGTGCTTCAATTGTTGATTTTAATCAGTCAGTTATCTCATTTACGCACTGTTCGGCTGGAAGAGAAAAATATTTCCCCCTGATGTGATCATTAATGGCATCTCACTCAGCCTCATTGTAGTATCTTGTCATTTAGAGCACTGGCTCTTTAACGAGGTCGAGTTTTTAGAGTAATGCCTATCTATCACAGCATGGCGAACATTCCCGAGTGTGTAATGAGCATTTGTTACACAAACCCCAGGAACTGTGACCAGAAAAAGATCCAAAGTTAGGCTTGCTGGTCTTGGCGACCTGGGTGACGGGACAGGAATCTTACTGTGTAAAAGAATGGGATATAGCCCAGTTATGTATGACGCTACCAGCTGTGTAAGTGATGTTAGAAAGCGAAGTAAAGTTCTGTGGTGGGGGTTTAAAGTCACAAAGTACATATATTTTAGCGCTAGTATCAACGGAGAGTGCTACACCTATGCTGTCAGACACATGATTCATTATAGTACAGTCCTGATTGGGAGTAATACTATAAAAATACAGGCAGCTAACGTTACGTTGTAAAGTTAGTTTAAATCACATAGATCCTGACCTCTTTATTCTAGTTTAGATTCCCTAGACATGTGAAGGGTGTTATGAATTTAAACCCCAAGTCCGTAAAGTGTCTGTCAGTGTTCTTACGATAGAGTAGAAGATAAACAGACATGTAAATGATGTTAGATATAATGGTGGAGTTCAAATTAGTTTTACTTAGTTCTAAGATATCCGAGTAGTTAGCTAGAAGAAATTATTCTACCTACTCTAAGTTAGTACTAAGTCCTCTGATATTTGCAAATGCAAGCCTCAACGGAGGAGGCGAATTGTTTGAGTGTGTGTCTGCGTTTTTCTTAATGGGGCTGTATTTTAATTTTATTTCATAGTTTCAGATGTAGGTGCGATGCTAGGCAAAACTGATGTCCATAGCCACTATCATACACCACAAGTAGACAATCAGCCGGTTCCTCATCCACAGGAATGTGGCCTCAGGAATTCTCACAAGGGAGGATTACAGGATCAATTTCCATGTGTGAGATGGCACTGAAAAGATTCTGATATTATACAACTGATGTTAGAGTAGACGCTCTAAGCGCTACCAAAGAGTTAGGGCTTTTTACTGACAGTCGCGTATAGCAACCAGCAATTGTCATAGCGGTACCCTCAAACCTGTCCGACAGGAGTGGCCCAGTCCAATCATGTTAGCATATATAGAAAACAAGCACCCCTAATATGCACGGATATAGGGAAAGATAATGAGGCAAATGATGGGGACGGCATTCATTGCCCTAGTCAAAAAACGAGGCTAAGCACTGGGCGTCACTAATAAATCCCTGCAGCGAACCTCTGCTCCTGGCTAATAGGCAAAGAAGGAGTATGGAAGATGAGCGATAGGTAGAGCCTCTGTACTTCTTTATCAGTTTAGCTTTGTAAACTTGACATTTGATCAAGTCTTCAGCTGGATGTTGTCGTCCAGGACTAAGGAGTCCACCCTACACGTTTGGTTCCAAGACGTATGTGGCATAGGTTTATAAATCGGAGTTTTCCTAAATGGATGATCTGATGAGAACCACGGGTCTATGAACACAGAAAACATTTTCCCCGGACCTGGTTTCAAAGTCAGTTATTTCTATGCCCCCTCATGGATAGTTAGGATTAATATAGTTAATATCAAAAAAATAGTATCTTCTTTGAAGTTACATTCCTAAGAACAGGAGTGAGATTGGAAGATATGCTTACGTTTTGAAAGGAGGTATGTATGTGTATGGGGTATAGATTTGAGGTTAATATCTAGTAGGATTAAAAAATATTAAATGTGTTTTTATTAGTGACTTATTGGGCAATTATAGTATAAGGGCTTAGAAATATTACAACATGACTTGTTTACCAGAATGAGCTAGTCTCGTTCATTAAACAACTAAAATTAATGTTCTATGATGTACCTCACTAAATGATGGTTTGTTGATAATAACGATGTGGGAAGCGTACTACCACAAATGTGAATGTAAGCTGAAGGATGTGCAGACAGGCTGTGGAAAATTTCTAAGATATACTCTTAAGGATAGTAACCCCGCTGTTGTGGGGGGCGATAGAGGGCAAATATTAATGCGGTGGTGTAAGCAAGTCCAACCCGGAATCACATATAAGGTAAATTAGGGTCTTCTCTGGAGATATCCCTACCACACGAAAAGCCAACTTACATGTAGATACATATTCCATGTCCTTGGCGATCTGGGGATCAGATTTAGATGGTAAGTAAGAGTATGCTTTAATTATTAACTCTTCTAGGGAAGTGGTCCGACCTCTGCCAGTTTCTCTTAGAAAGAATATGTCTGGTTTCATCTCCTGTAATTGTGTTTCAACCTCTGGAAGGTTGGAACGTAGAAATCTGAGGAAACGTTGCGAGCCTGTCTTTCTTTCATCGTTATTTCGATGGCACGTGCTCATATTAGCTACAATCTCTGGTCCCCATTTGCACATCGGTCACGATAGATATCCGTCTAGCTGAAATAACTGTCAATAATTTTTCCCACTCTTTATTTAAATCAAATCGTAGATTCCATGAACAAGCATCTTTCTGAGAAGTGCACGTATGTGGAACTCTCTTCCGTTTGCCTGTTTCCTACCTGACTATAACTTGGATGTCTTCAAGTCCAACATAAAAACATCCTGAAGAACCGCTCCCTTAAAGAGACACTTTATCAAAACTCCAATACTAACGATTACTACGATATTATCCCATTGTACGTGTAATAAACCTTATCCTCGAGTGGATTCCGGGCCTTGAAAAGTGGTGACCACCATGTTAAAAAGAAGCGTACCAAGAAGAAAACATTGTGCGCAAAGAAATAATGTGAGCAATAGACATGCTTTAAACATATGCGCAGGTGTGTCTTCAACAACTGAACTAATTACTCTGGTAAACATAAAAATGAGTTGATACGTGCGCATTGGGTTTAGTATGTGTCTTATAATTATCATAATATTGGTTTAGTTAAAAAGAGAAGTATATTCACAAACGTATATCATGTTTACTATAGTTACTTCTACCATTTCATTTTTACAGTTATTGTATTACGATGTAACTGGTGGAAACTGTTATGGTCGTTCTAGACATAAGACTAAGCGTAATCGCTTAGTTTCGTCATATCTTTTCATATAATTTAAACTTAGAACATTTCCGGACTCACACTGAATACGTTGTTCTTAATGATGTCGAAATAACACTGGAAATATTATAAAGACAAAATTAACAATTCTATATAGAAATAATTCCTTGGTAAAATCATCTGTTTGGAATATTGTGTTTTGACAGGAATTACTCATGAAGGGTTAATTCGGTGCATACAGCCACAGTAAAACATTTTTGTCAATAAAAGATAACCAGTTGCAACGTGTATAATTTATTCCATTTAAAAAGTATTTATATGTCAAAGAAATAAAACTGGTAAAAAAATGATTTACAAAAACAACACTCTTTATTACTGTTTCTATCAAACTGTACAACTGCTTCATTTCTTAAGTGACAGCTTCCTTAAATGACTCAATGGTGCGAGAAGAGTTTTAATCGACAAAAACAACGGCCAGTGGTCGCCCATCAGTCTGGACAGCGAAGATTAGGCGTTCGCCGTTTTGTTTTTAACAATAATTTTTTGTTTTTCGTTTTGCTTCACAGTAGTATTTTGTTTTGATTTGATGGTTGTTTTCTGGCAACCGCCTGGCTTTTATTGCGATTTGCTTTATTTTCCCCCCGTTTGGCACTTTCTGCGTCAGTTATTTTTGGTCGGTCTAGTTCCGTGATTGGTATTAGCTACTGTCTTTTTTACGTCAGCCTAATTTTTTTTTCGTTTTTTTTTTTTGTATAAAAAGGATTTATGTGCCAGAAAGCCGTTATGATTTTAAAATTACCCGTAAAACCAAGTTGGCACATGCAAAATAATAATAAATAAATAAATTACAAAATCGAAGTTTCACAAACTATTCCAAACACATAAGCCTCTCTTTTCGTTTATTTCAAGTTATTTAAATTTTTCCTATCGCTTTTTCATCCCCTTTGTTGTCCTTATACACACAAACACACACACACACACACACATACACGCCCCCATATATATATATATATATATATATATATATATATATATATATATATATATATATATACATATATATTTATTTATATATGTTTGTGTGTGTGTCTGTGTGTGGGGGGAGGGAATGTGTGTTTGCATGTATATAGTTGATGCATATTTTGCGATGAAAATTGCTGGTTATTTTTCATTTTCATAATTTTATATGACCATTAGTGCTACATTGTGAATAGTATACGAGATTTAAAATGTTTAACTGATTAAATGTTGAAATAAGAAGTTATAAAATTCTCTTTTTATGCAACAACAGCAAATAATAATAATAATAATAATAATAATAATAATAATAATAATAATAATAATAATAATGATGATAATAATGATAATAATAATAAAAATAAGAAGTAACGTCTACTGGCTAAAATAGAATGGCACAATAAATGTTATTTTGTCGGAGAAAGATATAATGCGATGACTGAAATATAAAATGATAAACGAAACATTATCAAAAGACTTTAGCTGAAATCCAGCATAGCAAAGTTGCCACAGCTGCTGGGAATAATGACGCAAACACTGTTGGAGGAAAAAGAAGCGCGAGAAACGGAATATGTCAAGTAGAAAATGTATACATTATAATCAAATGATAAAAAATGTAAAGAAAATAATTATAAAATTATACCAATTCCTGCATCAATTCCAGCAATCTTATTTTAGCTAGTGGGTGTTATATCGGGGGCACATACATACGGGGACACAGAATAGCTCATCACCATAATGATAATGAGCAGTTTATTTCTTTTGAGGGTGAAAACAATTAACACCTTGGAATGGAATTACACAAAGTTCATTCGATAAAAATGACATTACCTTTAATGCTTGAAAGATGACAACGCGAAGTCTCATGTTTACAAAATATGTAAAGATCTTGTATTCGATCCGGATGATATGATCAGGAATTCAATACTTTCGAGATTCTACATTGTCTTATCTCCCCCTCTTCACTCCCAAAAGTGTTTACGCTAACTTTCTCCTTTCTCGACTCGATACTGACTGGTTTGTCTCTACTGCTCTCTCTGGCTCTCCTCGGGTCTGTATCGTGACTAAAACTGACTTTCTTAATATATTTCAACCTCTTTCACGTGTATTTAAAAAGTGCTCTAGTCAGGGAAATATTCTCTCGTGGCTTTTACAATATCACATTGATCTGAAAAGTTCTGGGCCACACCGGTTAATGCCAAAATTGTTTTCTTTTCCATCGGTCTAACTCGGACCTCTCGGTTATCACTCTTTCTAAACATAATATACAATTCTGAAATTCGAAATGTATTTATTTTATCTTATGCATACTCGGTTTTAAACTTTTCCGTCTAACACATATTGTTTTTAACCTTGTCTACGGCGGTCTTTTAATTACTGAGGTCTGTCTCCTTCCATGCATCACTTATAGATTAAACAATGAAAACATATATATTGGACATAACAGCAGTGCGATCAAAACAAACTCAGATAAGACAATATATGTTTGTTTGTTTTTTTGGTACCTGGAATAACTTGTAACCGCTACTATGTTTTCTTGCGATGAGAGTACTGAAAATAATCATAATCAAAGGTTTGCTACTACCACACTCAGGTAACAATTCCTGAGTTTTTATTCGACACACGGTTGTCAAAATTCACTACGTAAAATCCGATACCGCTGCCGAATCTCGCCGTTTTGCTGTCAAAACTCGTCACTCCAGCACCCGACATTCTGCTGACAAAACCGTATACACTAGAAAACAAGATGCGTTGCTGAAAACATCCTACCTGAACGTCCACGTCCAAATTAAACAGAGTATCTGAAAAAAAAAACGTTATTTTTTCTTTTTCAAATTGCAGTAACTCAGTTGCATATTAGATGACAGTCTAGAGAGCATATTAAGAAAAATGTCAGCCAATGTAGTTTTTCCACATTCTTTTTTTTTATTAGAAAGGGCCTTCTAGTCTCCAACAAGCAGATTTCCATATTTTGAATGACTTTAATAAAAATAAAGTAATTAATACGCGTTTAGTAGAATTCCAAATAGTATCAATATTATCCAATTCGTTTTATAGTCTAAACCAGAGTGCTTTCTTGTACTTAAAATTAAAGCAAGAAAGTGAAACGTCGGTTATAATTTTACTGAAATAACTTACACAATAAACAGTCCAACGTATGTGGGTAAGTGAACGTTTTTCTATAAAAATTAAAATAATAAGAAAGTAAGAAATCTGATGGATACAATCACAAAATTTATAAAATGAATTCTAAAAATAAAAACAAAACATTTCTAATTGTGAACAAAATTTAGAATGCTAAATAGAGCAAAGCTATTGAATTACAAAATCATAAAATATATGATCCCGTTTAACTTAGAAAATATTTGAGAGAATTGAAGCGTGATCAATAATCTATAAATATGAAAGCGAAAATGCGTGTATGTATGTTCACTTTTTGTGTATGTCTGTAAATTTTTTTCCGAGAAGCAATCGGTCGGCTCACAACGTCTTAAAACTTTTTATTATATCACATATAAATCATAATATCTACGAGTTAACAACGGAGGTCGCCTGCCTATTTAATTTGCTGTACTTTGAAATGATAAATATTCAACATTTTTCGATCGCCGCACGTTGATTAGGCTTTTTTCGTATAATAAAAGCGACACTAATTCTGGCTGTATTTTTCCGGTCGCGATCGTCGGAAAAGTCCGAAAGCAATCAGATTTGATCAATGTGTAAATATTTTCCTTATATCATACAATTGGTATTCATTTGGACAATCTCTTTTTTATGGGGAGCTGGTTCCCCCCAAACATCTTGGGAAAGTGAAAAAAAAAAGCGTTCAGGCAGTAAATAAAATACTACCCCGTAGTCAAAGTTGACCTCATTAAGTCATTAAAACGTGCACCTGACAATTTTAAGCAATTAAATGAAGTCAAACGTGTTTCCGTTAGTATTTCGCGGTGGTTCATTGGTTAACGTTGCCCTTTTTTCACACTCACCTTTCAAACTTTGCCTCAAGGGCCCGACCCTCATACTTACCTACCAATTTTTTTAATTTTAACCACCCACCCCTTCAAGTTTTGATTTACCCAAAACTACACGCACCTCCAAACACCCGGGCAACGCCGGGCACCCCCGCTAGTTGTTTATAAAGTAAAGCGTGTGCTGTTCGCAATATTGTGTGTGGCATCAAGTCTGCGAAGAAGTTTAATGCGCTTTTCTTTTTTTTTGATAATCAGTGAAAATCATTTTCCGTCATAGAAAAAAAATAATGAAAATGGTCACAACAAATAAACAACACCTAAAAGTGTAGTAACATGTAGATTTTTAAGGCTTTTGTTTGATTTCTATTCAAACGATATGTACAGATGACAAAGGAATAGAGCGTTAGGATACGCAATGTGGTCTTACTAATCCTGAGCTGATTCTTATAATTTCTCCAGCAAAACATTTGTGATCAATATTTTTTGGATTATTCTGTATATTCATCTTGTTACAGAAAAGCGGGATCTATTTAAAAATAGCAGAGGTATTTCTGGAGAAGACAATTGGCTATACGGGCTTACGAAGATGACATCAATAGAAACTGCGCCTGGGAAGGACGGAAAAGGCGGTCAAAGCAAAAATCAAAGATCGAGGTTCGCCGATAATGTCATCAAAGAAGTTAAAAATTGGGGACGATGAATTTTTGGAGATTAAACCTGAACAAGGACTGACTGTCATTTAAAACATTAAACATAAACGGTGTGAAAGAATAGTCTAGCGTCATACGCCCCAATGAAATTAAAGACAATCAGATAACCGCAGAGAAGAAGGGGCCGTGGCAAGAGAGTGGCCCACCGCCACCGCGTGACCCTTATTTGCTGTCAGTGTAGTCACTGGAAAAAAAGTGTCCTAATAATTCTCTTTACTTGTTATTAAAACTAAACACAGGACTTGCGATCCGGCTTGTCTTATAATTAATACAACATTTTTATGTATAATTTCATCCAAAAAACGTATCATATTACCTCGAACGTTATTTCACTGCGTGTGTGTTTTTTTAACACAAATCCAAAATAGCTGATCAGCGGCTTGGTTCACACCAGTTTTAGCAAATCACAAATAGGATCCTGAACAGAAGTGTGCGTTCTATCCCAACCATTATCAATGGCCAGACGTCATCTCGTCAGCATCAGACAAATCCAAACTATTTGCAAAGAACTTTGCAGCTAATTCTATACTATGTGACGAAGGTCATAAACTCGCCATTATTCATCCTATAACACAGAACACACTAGGTAACATACAAATATATGTGCATGAGTTCGACAAGCTAATCAAGAACCTTGATTCCAGTAAAGCAACTGGCCCTGACGGCATCCCAATTATAGTGTTTAAAAAGCTTCAACCAGACCTTGCTCCCATACTTACGAAACTGTTTAAGTGTTGCCTTTAATGAGAAGTGCTTTCCGACTCCCTGGAAAACCTAATCAGTATGCCCTGTATTTAAGAATTCAGGTGATAAGTCATCTTCCTCTCAGTACAGACCAATAAGCCCCTGTGTGTTATGAGTCAGTTGCTGGAATCCATATTAAATAGAGAAATAGTCAACCACCTCAGAAGAAACAATCTTCTTAGTGACACACAATATGGTTTCCGTTCTGCAAGATGTACTGCAGATGTGCTAACGGTTATATCTCACAGGATTAGTGAATCTCTTGACAAAGGTTTCCGTTCAAGGGCAATTGCTCTTGACATATCAAAGACCTTCGACAAGGTATGGCATAAGGGTCTACTTCACAAGATTTCCAGCTACGGTATAACTGGAAATGTTTTCTCAATCATTAAATCTTTTCTCTCCGATAGACTCATAAGTGTAGTGGGTGGATGGACAAAAATCAGAGGCCTGAAGTATTAATGCTGGAGTCCCTCAATGGTCAATCCTGGGCCCAGCTCTCTTCCTGATCTACATCAATGATCTCCCTAAACACATACTTAAAACATTCGTTTACATCTATGCTGATGACACGACCATCTACGAAAACACATCAAAGGCTGTTAATAGTGAAGTTCTCTCTGATTCTCTCTTCTCTGATCTCGAGCGCGTGGTGCAGTGGGGGAAGACCTGGCTGGGTACCTTTAATGCATCTAAGACCAAACTCCTATCCTTACATCATCAACGCTCTGATCCCCATCTGCCATCAATTGTGATGGATGGCTCTCCTCTGGGAGAAGCCCCGTCTTTTGACAAGCTTATGAGTTTGTTCTTTACTCCTGATCTGAAATGGAACACGTACATCAAGTATATTACCAAGGTCGCTGGAAAGATGGTGGGATCCTTCCACCGCTCCAGAAGATATATCACAACTGATGCATTTCTCTATCTATATAAAAGCCAAGTACGTCCAAGGATGGAATACTGTTGCCCTATCTGGGCAGGAGCTGCTAAAAACAGACTATCCTGCCTTGACAGAATACAAAATAGATTTCGAATCTTAGTGGGTGTTCCCCTTTTCTCTACCCTGCCAACTCTCTCCCACAGAAGAGAAGTTGCGAGCCTATCCTTGTTTTATCGTTATTTCCATAGCAGGTGCTCCTCTGAACTCCAATCTCTGGTCCCCCTCCCCAATCGTTCACGAAAAACACCATTCTAGCTGAATCCACTGTGAAAGATTTCCCCCACTCTTTATCTGTGCCTAATTCAAAACGTGAATTCCATGAACAAAGCTTCTTTTTTAGAACTGCACGCCTGTAGAACTCTGTTCCGTCTGCCTGCTTCCCACCTGACTACAACTTGGATGTCTTCAACTCCAACGTTAACAAATTCGTAATGAACCGCCCCCTTAAGTAAACAGTTCATCAAATCTCCACACAAACGTACTGTACTTGCAATAACCCTTATCCGTGATTGGCTTCCTGGCCTTGATAATGGTGACCACGGTGTAAAAAAACAAACAAAAAAACTTAGGACTTTGTACAGATTAGCACCATATTTTTCAAGAAAGGGTGTAAATTATGTCGGATAAAATACTTGAGTAAGTTTTATTTTATTCTTAGTAATTTTTTGTCGCCATAGTTTGCCTTCCGTTGAGTTAGAAGTTTTTGCCAAACTCCAATTAGTGTCACCTTTTTTATTATTGGTAATTTATTTCTTGTGGTAAATATTTCTCTACAATAGGGACAGCCACTGATCAAACTGGATATTTAAAAACAATGCGGAATTAAAAAGTACAATGGCTAATATGTCTATAGACATTAATAAATAAATAAAAATATCTGTTTAGATCTTAATAATGAGGTAACTTTCCTATATATATATATATATATATATATATATATATATATATATATATATATATATATATATATATATATATAGTAATTTATAAAATATATATGGCGACTAAGCAACACTGAATAATTTGCGTTTAATCCACTGTAGGGTTCGTCAGGCTTATGCGCGAATTTTGTGGTTGCTTCTTGTTTTGATATATTTTGAGGATTTCTAGTTAGCTAATCACCTTTCTAGTATCCATCGCGCCCCCTAAACTTAGAGCGTTAGAGGAAAAAAAGCGAGCTCAATTCTATGAGAGGAGACTTATCTGGACATTATAAAGCTAAGAAAGTATCTATGGAGCTTATATATAAAACAATAGGTTAGGGAAATGAAGTCCTAGAACTTTTTTTACAAGGTGGTCACCACCTATCAAGGCCCTGAAGCCACTCGGGGATAAGGGTTATTGTGTGTACAGTGATTAATGTTGAGATTTGATAAAGTGTCTACTTAAGGGGGCGGTTCATCAGGAATGTTTTATTGTTGGGCTTGAAGATATACAAGTTGTAGTAAGAAGGGAAACAGGGGGACGGAACAGAGTTCTACAGGCGTGCAGTTCTAAGAAAGAAGCTTTGTTGATGGAATCTACCTTTTGGTTTTGGCACAGATAAAGAGTGGGGAACATTTTTTATAGTTGTTTCAGTTAGACATGTGTTTTTCGTAAAGGATCGGTGAGGGGGGACCAGGGATTAGATCTCAGAGGAGCACCTGTCAGTGACGTAGGAAAAACAAAGACTGTTCCGTCTGCCTGCTTCCCACCTGACTACAACTTTGATGTCTTCAAGTCCAATGTTTACAAATTCCTAATGAACCGCCGCCTTAAGTAAACACTTCATCAAATCTCCACACTAACGTAATGTACTTGCAATAACCCTTATCCGTGAGTGGCTTCCGGGCTTTGAAAAGTAGTGATCACTGTATATAAAAAAAAGGCAACGCTTAAACAGTTTGGTAATTATGGGGGCAAGTTCTTATTGAAGCTTTTTCTAGCACTGTAATTGGAATGCCGTAAGGGTCAATTGCTTTACTGGAATCAATGTTCTTGATTAGTTTAGCAACTTCACTCATATATATTTGTATTTGCATAGCGTGTTGTCCGTTATAGAAGGAAATACGAGGAGTTGATGGCCTTCGTCGCATAGGTTAGAATTAGCTGGAAAGTTATTGGCAAATAGTTTGACCTTGTCTGATGCTGACAAGCTAGCCGAATTTCCATTGATGATGGTTGGGATAGAACGCACAATTCTGTTCAGGATACTGTTTGCTATTTGCCAAAACTGGTTGGAACCAAGCCGCTGCTCAGCCCCTTTGGATATAAGTGACTGAGCATTATTTATTACTCTTCTACAATGGTTGTGTGCGTTCCTGAAAGCAGCTTTAGTCTCTGTGCATCTATTACGTTGGTAGCTATGGAAAAAGTGATTTCTGTGCGCGATGGCAGCAGCACATTCTGAGGAGAACTATGGGTGGCTGTTAGGTTTTTCATGGCATTTTTTCGATGGTATGAATCGATCTGTTCCTACAATTAACAGTTCGGTCAGATTCGATAATATGGAGGATACATCTATTTTAAACATGGAATGTAGGGGTAGATCAGATATAAAATGTTGGGAAGCTATCCCAGTTAGCCGTAGAGTATCGATATACCGTACGGTAGAGTGGTATGTCTGAAGACTTATTGCATTTCGTTTTATCTTAACTGATACAACCGAGTGGTCAGCAGATCCCAGACGGGACAGTAAGGAGCATGTACATAGCCCAGGGAAAGTTGTGAGAAAATGTCTAGCGTAGTGATCGGAAGTCCCGGGCACACGAGTATGTTCCTGAACAATCTGAGTTAGGCCATAGACAATGACGAAATCATGGCAGAAGCTACCCTAATCATCTGTCTTGTTCGTGTTGGTCAGCCATTCCACATTGTGGACATTGAAGTCAACACAAATGTGGATGTTAGCCGAAGAATAAGCAGACAGAATGTGTTCAATTTGCTCAGATATGCACAGAAAGATAGTAACTCTCTGTTGTGGGGGCGGTAGAGGGCAACTATATATGCAGTGGTGTAAGCAAGTGCAAACCGGAAGCACATATAAGGTTAATTAGGGTCTTCACTGGGTATATCCTTACCTCGTGGATAGCCATATTTAATATACGCACATATGTCATGCCCATGGGGATCTTGGGGGTCAGATAAACTACGTGAATATTGAAATTAGGATACATGAAGGAAAAGTATAATACATTACAAACGTGGAGGGTCAAATATATGAGATCTACATTAATGAATGCAATAGAGTAAGAAACTGTTGATATTACGTAGTGTATATAGTTGGTATGATGATTATTTACGGACATTTCATAATAATTTATAGATTATGTGTTTAATATATGTGCCTATATTCGGAAATTTATCTTTATTATCGTATTGAAAATATGGAGAGAGAATAAAGCCAGTATAAGCTAATGACGTTTGTAGGTATAGATACAAATTAGGTGTTCTTTGAATAGAACACTGCTATTAAAATTGAATGTATTAGAAAGAATATTAAAATACAAATTTTTCTAAAGAAAGTTATAGCTTATAAATAATAAAATATATAATATGAGAATAAAAAAGAAAAAAAAATAATTAAAAAGTAAATCAATTGGATAATAAATTATAAGAAATAAAATGTTTAAATTATAAAAATATAAAATATAGAAAAGGTATAAAAATATTTTATTTCTAATTATATATATATATATATATATATATAAATATATATATATATATATATATATATATATATAGTCCTGGTCAAAATCATAAGAACACTTCGGAAAGTAAGCGTTTACGCATATTGTCGAGTTTTTAATCAAACAAATGGCTGAAACCATTGCCAAAGTGGGTAAAATGATGAAAAAAAAATGAAATCTGCTTCATTCGAAACCTTAACGCTTATCTAAAAATTATTTTTTAAAAAGCAAACATTGTTACCTAGTCAAAATGATAAGATGACTGATAATTTATCTTAAAAAGGCAAGTATACATTACTAAATAGGTGCTCAGTATTTGGTATAGCCTCCATTATTACGAATTACTTCAAAAATTCTCTTCGGCATGCTTGCGAGTAAGTTCTTCATCAGTCGCGAAGGAGTTTTATCCCATGTTCTGAAAAATGAATCCGAAAGTTCCTTTAACGAATCATACTGGGTTCCATCCTTGCACACTTCTTTTGCCACCTCCAACGATTTTCAATGGGATTGAGGTCCGGAGAACATGCTGAATGATCAAACAATTCTATATTATTTGAAGAAAAGTATTCTCGAGCTTGTCGAGAAGTGTGTATCGCAGCGTTGTCTTGCTGGAAAATCCAATTTCTTCCACAAGACGTGGACCTCCAGTCCTGATATATGCATTTTCAAACATTGAAATGCACTTCAATGATGTTTGCCGGCCTTTCACTACTTGCAACTTTATGGTCCCAGCTGACGAGGAAGCACTCCAGATCATTAAAGACACTCCTCCATATGCCGAGTTGAAAAAAGTATCTTTGGGCAAATTTTTATCATGCCGTTAGTGTTAAACTCCATCTGGGCAATCTAGATTAAAGTTTTTCTCATCGGAGAACATTATATTTTCCCACTTCTCTTCATTCAAAGTCTGGTATTTGGCGGCATATTTAAGTCGGTTAGTTTTGTGCTGTTCAAAAAACGTGGTTTCTGCAGTCGCTTTAAATAATTGAAACCCTTCATATGGTTTTAGGACTACATTCTGCTGCGGTTTGGCTTTTCAATCGACTTGATCTCATAATGGAGTTTTTTTTTAACTTCTGATACAGCGATCCAGTGATGGGGCTATTTTTGGGGCTGAACTGGACTGTTTTTGTGCCCATATTGATCTGGATTTCTTTACAAAAAAATTTGATTGTCGTTTTTCTACGATTCACTTCGTTTGCAATGGACCTAAAGGAGAGTCTACCCCTATTAAGCTCAAAGATCCTTCCTCTCTCAAACTCTGATAATGATTTCCCTTTTGCAATTTATAATTAAGTAAGATGTTATTTATCCACTAACAAGTTGCTTTTCGTAACATAGAAAGCTTTTCGTATTCATGTTTTCAAAACTAGCCAATTTTATTAAAGAGTTCTCATCATTTTGACCAGAACTCTCTCTCTCTCTCTCTCTCTCTCTCTCTATATATATATATATATATATATATATATATATATATATTTATAGTCTTTAAAGTTTTTAACCTTTAAATCTATACAATATATATATATATATATATAAAATGAAAGATGAGAAATAAAAGTTAAATAACTAGCTTAATGAAATATATATATATATATATATATATATATATATATATAATATAGATGATCTAGATATACCACATTCCTTCTTGTGAATATTTCAAATGAGAAGGAATTGCACAAACGGCAAAACCAGGAATTTAGATCATGCGTTATTTATGTTATTATCTATGTATAAAATATCTGTGTATCTCTGTGTGTGTATGTCTGTGTACATTTCCCTATGCAATATATATATATATATATATATATATATATATATATATAGAGAGAGAGAGAGAGAGAGAGAGAGATCCAACGGATACTTTACATGTTGTGATGAGAAAAAATGAAGTTAACTTGCAATCTAAAATATATTAGACTGGATATCTAAATTCAACAATAAGGAAATATTTTTATTTTTGACTTGAAATCGTGTAGTGTTGCTGTATTTTTTGTTGTTCTTTTTTTCTTATTGTCATTGTTATTATCATTATGATTATTTATTGATAAAGCACTAACCATGCTTACTACTGACCAGTGTATTAAGGACTAGTACGTTGGTTCGACTTATTGCCACGCAAATCCCAATGAATACCAATGGTTGCTGTTAACCATATATATTTTTACACGATTGTTGCGATTAAGCAGTGGTTATTGAAATAAGTGGAATCACTCAAAATACGTGCTGGCTAATCCTACATACTATATATCCTTATCAAAAGGAAATCTTTGATGATAGACATTTTGAAAACTTCTAAGGAGTACCAAATATGATATTATTAATATAATTTTATTAATTTTCTCCTGATATTAATAACCGTAATTTCTTCATTTGCAAAACTTCGTGAATTATAAGCAAACTGACTTGAAAAATGCCAGTGGTATGTATTTTTCAAGACAGTTGTAATTTGTAGTGACAAACTCATTGCTAAAACAGTTTTTTTCATAGAGGTGTAAAAGAGACAGGAGCAAAACAGAAAATACATAGAAAACAATTTGCGTATTATGTAATTTACTAAAACATACGTGGATCAAATACGAAATTACTCTAGTGAATAGTTTGACCTAACATATTAAGACGGATCAAATCGCAAGTTAAAATATTAGTTGATATGACTGAGAAAAGCGCAGTACAAAACAACAACAATTGTACAATTGGCGACTTTGGATTTGAGAAATGCACCAATAAATATTTCCTTTGGATAAACACTCAACTTCTGGTTAACCAACTCGTATTTGCTACTTATAAATAGTGATATCACAAGGTGTTTTCAACGACGAAAAAACGATCTCACATACAAAAGGTGTATCTTTCTAAACTCCGTGAGTAAAAAAAATACAACGCTTTTTATTGCTTAAAAAAATTGCCTAATTTAATTATAACGTTCTATTAGATTTTTGATTTGCCCAATTTTTTTCTTTATTCAAAAGCCCATATTTTATGACTGTTTGTTTTTGGTTTAATCACACAGATAAAAAATAAGCACATGAAGGAAACTATTTTGTCTTGTAGGCTGACCTATTTTACAAAAATCGTAATTGTTCCTCTTTGCCTGAAACCAGATTAAGGTTATAGTATATATTTGAAAACTTTTTTACTATGGGACAAAAATTTCTTTGGATAGGCGGCATGATTTCGTTTTCTCGATAAAACAACAAGAAAAGGGAAATGCATATGAGCTTTATGATGGATTAAAATGCTATTCATTGCACTACGAGAATTCAGAGCAACAACTCAGAATGCTCAGCTGGATTTTTTGCTACGGAATGATATCAATTCGTTTTATTATACTTACTTCTTTTGTACAAAAATATGCTTCATTTTTTTCTTCTCAAATGAGTCAAAATACAGTTTCCAGTGTATTTTGATGTTGGTGAAAAATTGAAGATATTTTACTGTTAAAACCAATCCACTTGTTTTTTTTATTTTTCGTGAATATCTTCTCTGTAAAGTCGAGTTGTTCTTTGATACAGGTTTATCTGGTGAGTCTATTTATTTTTCTTCCAAATTGAAGAACTTTCAAGGCAACTAGTTTATATGATTCGGTTACAAGTGAGTCGGACTTTGGAATTAACGCATATAAGAGAAGAGAAAAGAAGAGAAAAAAGAAAAAGAAAGAAGCGGAGAAAGAGAAGGTGAAAAAAGAGGAGAAAGAAAATGAACAAGAGATAGTGAAGCTAAAAGAAGGGAACGAAAAGGAAAGAAAGCAATTCAGCAAAAAAAAAAGGAAGGAAAATTCGGACACAGGCAAAGAAAAAATTGGAACTATAAACTAAAGTAATAGCAAAGGAGGGCAAGAACTGCAACAAGTAAGACAATAATATTTTTCTCATAAACTGCGATCTGGTAAGGATTAAAAAAATCACTATCGTTCTGAAGAGGAAAGCAAATTTGAAGCCAATGCTTGCTAATTTGGGTACGTACGCAGGATAGATTTTAAGTCATGGATTTCGCAGATGAAGTTATTCTTTTATTACAAAACTTGGGAGCTGTGGAACAAAGTAAGTCCGTGGACTACATCATCTCTAAACAGACGAGCAAATTATCTTTCGATGAGACAGTGAAGTCTTTGATTGGACTTTGCGATCCAAAAAAAAAGGTTTTTCCATAAAAGATGGAGTTGAATCAACCTGATCCGCAGAGAAGACCAAGATTACACCAAATTTGCGCCAGTCGTAAATAGATACTGCGACGATTTCGGACTATCCCAATTGACGGTCGACAACTTTAAGTCCCGATTTTTATTCAAGGCGTTATGTCGAACAAGGACGCTAAACTTAGACGACGGACACTAAACAGATTGGAAAAGTGACAAAATATAGCAATTTAACTATTGGTTGAGGAATGCCAAATTATCGTTTCCGAGAAGCAAGACTCCAAAAATATCGAAAAGGCACGTGTAGCACACATTAGAAAGGTACGAAGTAACAAAGAATCTTAGTCGCCAAATAGTCAAGCGAAAGCCGAACATGACCACTGGGAAACATCCCAAAACAAACCTGAGTTACCCCGATACCGATGCAAAAGATTTTAAGAACTCCACTGGCAGAAGGATTATACATACCTGTCCCGGAAATGTGATCGATGCAGACGCAACGGAAAAAAAGCCTCACATTGCAAAGCAAAAGGACTCCGCAGGAGCTACGTACAAACAGCGAGAACTCTAGCGAAGGACAAAAATATACGGACGTACGTGATGGTAAAAAAGTGGAGGTAAGAATATATATATATATATGCATGTGTGTGTATGTGTGTGTGTGTGTGTGTGTGTGTGTGTGTACTCCCGAAAGTAATGTCGGTTATTTTGAATCCGGCCGAATAGCATGGTTATGTTGACTGAACTACTGTATTCATGTCCTAAAATTTTCATCTCTCCGTTGGAAATATTAACGGAGTCATGCTCTAAAGAACAACCCCTGTCATGAAGGTGGGTCAGTATCAGATATCCGTCATTGGATTCCTCCATAAACTACTCAGCATTAACCTGCGCCTGTTTAACATTTACGAAAATACAGCTGTTTCCAGCACAGTTATGAGACGAATTCTTTGATTACTAATAGGCGAAACATATTTTCGGTTAACTTTTTACCGGAGTTCATGACTGGGGCAACAAAAAATGCTGGCAACCGTGCCTTGAAAATTATAGTGCTTATATCGAAAAATAGAATCCAGGGGATAAAACGTGACTTTATTTAAATGAACCTGTAATGAGGGCATACTCAATAACTTATAATGGGGTCTACTATTAAAGTGTATGGGGTATTTATCATTTAGTTCGGACCCGTCAACTAGTTTTAATGTAATTTATCCAATAAATATGAAAGAATTACTTTTTTTTGTTTAGCAGAAAATGGTTTTATTTTCAAAAATGTTTATATACATCAAGTCGTAATGGCTGTTTTTTGTTTTTGCAGAAACTGGCTTTTATTTTAGCAAATCGAAAGGGATTGCTTATTCCGTTTTTTTTTGTTTTTTTTGGTTATGTTATCGAAGCTGATTAAATTTCTGCAAAGTAGACTCTGATTTAATTTTTAAGTTTTTGAAATGTCTGCGTTGCAGAAATTTGACTTTTTTACGAAGTTATTAGAAGTTTTTTTTAAATAAAACCAGTTTATATTTTATAGGACCACATTCGGTAACTTCGATGAGGGTCTAATTTATACACAAGATAACTAGTCGACTGCTTATTAGAGATCAACTATTTTTTTATGGATTTGAAATCTAATTCGACAAATGATGTACGAATACACTGAATATTTGCGTATAGTTTCCGCGAATTTTCTCTAATTTCTTGATATCAATTGACTGCGCTACTCGCGTTAATCTTGTCTCGAAATTTGACGTTTGTAGGTGCATGAATCGACTGCAATGTATGTATGCGTAAAAATCTCGTCTAGAGTAGTCTTTAGTTAATGTATGAATGAACTGAGATTGATTTTTCATGATTAATTGTGTCTTAAATCCGCGTTTACCAGTTAGTGTAAACCCAGATCAGGACTAGGAAAACGACAATACGAAACCAAGGGTAGGTTTACATAATATATTCAATAAAGGAAAAATATACAGAGGAATATAAAGTTACTGTTACATGTCAATTCAATATTTACGGAATAACTTGCCTCTCGATATTTACAGTATAGTCCTCTAATGGTTAGTTAACGATCTCATCACAAACACACACACATACATATATATATATATATATATATATATACACACATATGTGTATATATATACAAATATAGTAAGTTATGAAACTATATATGGAAGCATATATATTGGAATATATATTTTCATAACTTACTATGTATGTATCAATCACTGTGTGCGTAAATATATATATTTAGTCGTTCGAACAATCTGGACTGTCTTATAGTTATTCATTTCGTTCATTATCGTGGTAATTCTTGTGTTGCTCGTAAGTAAAGGAATAACGAACAAAAATCAAAGGCGTTTTCGTATTTGGGTTAAAATCTCCAAACTGATAAGAATTGTCATCGTACACTGATGATTGCGTAAACATAAAACGTGTCTGTATATAAAAATGAATCATTGCTTTGTAACTATAATTATCAAGGCACTTTAAAATACTTTACGATGTGCATAGTCCGTGAAGTATAAACTAAGAGGCAGTCAGCTAGCTTTTATATAACATTCACGACTCCCGTCGTTAGAACACCGGGAATTGTCTAATGTTTGGGCCAGAATTGAGCTTTTGTATGGTATGATGCTGACCACATTATATATTATTCCTTTAATTCGGTTGACATTTACAATTCTTGACAGTATCTGTTTTCTACTGCAAAATCAATCACTTAAAAATTATATTAATTAGTGAATCTATTTTGTTTAAACTCATCAGAAGGGATAGCAACAATCACTCCATCAAAAAGAAATAAAGTGTAATTTGACATGGTTAATATCCGGAAATTATGTATCGTCTGAATTCAAGCCCATAGATAATTTAATATAGCTGATAAGTTCAGTCACCCTTTTTTAGTTTAGTTTAGTTTCGTATCTTACAAACATGTACAACGGTTTGTAAATATTTGTTATTTTCACATGTATGCATACATAAATTAGAATTAACACATTTACTAACTACTAAATAGTACAATTTAATAGAATATTCATAAATTAATACAGAATGTTAGTACGAATACTTGGGTCTAGTTATTTTATTTTTGAAATTCAAAATGGCGGAATGAAAACATATTAAAAGTATTTACAGTTATACTTCCGGATTTTAATTAAACGAAACAGTTATCCAAATCCCTAAAGACGACTGAAAAACATAAATTGAAATACACGAAAGAAAAATATGAGACCGACTCCAAAAATTCACACAAAAAGTTTACGGAATGAATAAGAATAACAATTCGCAACATGGAACAATTGCATAAAAAGATATTTACGCAAAAAACTATCCGTGCAATTTACAAATATCCGTCTGAATATATATATATATATATATATATATATATATATATATATATATATATATGTGTGTGTGTGTGTGTGTGTGGAATTAGGGAATTCAAATTTTAATGAAAATATTACTTCATAGCAAGATCAATGTATAAACCCAGAATAAATAACGTCAAGCCTAAATTTCTCTCTGTTAAACGTGAGGTAATACGCAAGCTTATGCATCTGCAAAAAGCCATACGGTTTTAGCAATTATATGAGATATTCTGGTTTGCTATCGGGGACAGGATTCTTAATTTATACTTATTCGAAGTGTGTCCTACTACCATAGGGGCACCGCATGTAAATAAATATTATATCCAATTACAATTCAGGTTTTGACGTTGTGATTTTCAAAAGAAAATAATCCTTAAATGCAGAACACGAAATTTATTTGAAAAGTTAAGTGTCTTTGGCAGATCATTCCACAATGCCATTAAACATTTTGATTTAAAAAACTGCCTACTATATATTGAAGTTCTATGAAAAAAATTGTGTGTGTATAAACAACAAATGCACTTGGTATAGAGTCTATATATCATGCACTGATACGCGTATATATATATATATATATATATATATATATATATACACATTCGTTACACACACTTATATAACCCCTCATCAAATATAGATGATACAAACACAAGAGGCTCGTAAATAAATGTTTATATACGTCCGTTAAATATAATTGTTATATATACGACTTATAACAGGCGTATACACGGATATATACAGGTAATAAAAAGTAAATAGCAGCATGAAAAATATTGAAAGTATAGAGACAAAATAGAAAAATGAGAACATATGTAAAATATACAGAATATGTACAATAATAAAGAAGCACAGACGTAGATGTTACGTACAGTTAAAGAATATAGGCTTAAAAAAACAAAAATTTAAAAAAAAACAAAGCCGAACGGGAATAATTATTTAGATAAAAAATAAATCTAATAAAATGCCCATGTAAAAAAATTGAACAAATAATAAAAAAAAATACAAAACAACTGTCGTCCAATTTTTTAAAGATTAGCAACATATCTACACACACACATATATATATATATATATATATATATATATATATATGTATATATATATATGAATACATACATTCTTTTATATATAAATACATACATACAGACATACGTACATATATATACGCATTCTTTAGTTTGATTCATATGAAAATAGAAATATGAAATATTTCCCAACGCTGAATACATGTAATGATCCTCCCTGGAGATCCATTAATCCTCATTTACATTTTGGTTTCTTCATACGGAATTTAATTTTACTCCATTATTCGAAATGTTCTGCATTTTTCTTCGTAATGAAGGAAGCTGTCAAAATCGAATTTAATAATATTTATATTGTTAATGCCTCAAGGTACGTATCATTAGAATATATTTTGCCCATTATATACGGGATCAGTGACACATATATTCTCGAGAATATGTGGAAATAGACACACACCCGCATACACACATATTGTATATATATATATATATAAGCAAAATAACACAGATATCGTGCAAACACGTAAAATTAATTAATATCTTCTGCACACGTATATATATATATATATATATATATATATATATATATATATATATATATATATGCATATGTAAATGTATCCTTTGTGCGTGTTTTCGTTTGTATTGTGTGTATGACGCAAAATATATATGCATAAAAGATATTACATCTGTAAAAGACTTTTATTTGCTGGATTATATGCTAGCCATTAGTGGTGCCATCCGCAATGCCCCTCCGAGAATTTGTTTACAACTGTAATATTATTTATATGTTTATATGCAGCTTTTCTAATATTAACCACAAATAGATAATTGCGTATTTTAATCCAACATTCGTATATTACTCAACCAGATAAATTCAAACGTCAATCAATGAACATACATTGCATATTCACGTGGAAATAGTTCATTATTAAGATGCCAATTCTGTAGAGTAAAACGCGTTTCATTACAATGCCTATATTTTATAAGAAAAGAGCCGTATACTTCAGTATATACACCCTAAAGTGTCGAATTTGCTTGAATCTGAAAATGAAAAACATGAGTCTAGAAAAAACTTAAGCTTAGGCTAAGCAATATTATAAAATTTTAAAATTTCAATGGATAATTGTACAACCACCAATGTGTTAAATTATTTATTAGATAAATGGGTACAAATGAAGACGAAAAAGTTCATCAGGACAATTAATATAATCGGAGAATAACATGCTTTTCTTAATCTGTTAGAGTATTGTACGATTAAAACAAGGTTTAGAATAAGAACACACCCATAAGTTTATTCATACCCTTTCCTTGATCTTTTGTTAGTACAGGATGTGTGATTTCAGCATTTCAGTTTGATGTCAGTAATTTTCATTGGACTGCACTGAAATATAATAGTTAATTCGATCGCGGCGTTTAATGCCCATAGCCACATATATTGTGAACTTATCCTTGCCGTTTTACACGAGATGCACGCACATCCATACTTTATGGAAAAAGACATTTATGCAAAAAGTTCAGTAATCAACTTCTACCATACCGGCAATCGATAGCTCTAATTCTTTTCTGGCAAAATACAATTCACAAATATATCCTGTTAAGCCTTCACTAATTGCTTAACAGCAAACAAACTTTTGCATGGTCGTATCTTCTGTAGTATGTGGAAAGTGATTTATCTTCTGATACATCGCAGAAGTTGTAATTTGCATAACATATTAAGTCTTGTGAAAATGCGGTTTAGTTGTCGCATTATAGTTTACTTGTGCAAATGCCTCGATAAAACGCTGCTGGAAGATATATCATTGTACGTGCATTTGCTGTTAATTTTTACGTTCGTGGTGTTGCTGCTGCTGTTTTATTTGCAATGTCACTAATTGTTCTAAATCTGCCTGAAAGTTGCCGATATATTACGGTTAGAAAAATAAAGAATGCACAATTAACACAGTTTTAGTCTTCTTAAAATAATTGATGTGGTTGGAAATAGTAATTTATTTCCCACAAATTCTGCACAAAAATGTGTTGTACTAAACTGTACTTAAAATTGTAATGGCTTTTAATTATTCTATAAGCCTTTAGACATAATATCATGTCTTCCAATGCAAAAACTTTCGTTTTTTGTAAAAAGAAAAGCTATGTACGTTGTACAGAAATATATTGAACTATTTAACAGAAAAAAAAAACACACACACACACGATACTCTGAATTTTATTCGAATCAATCGGGAGCTGTTTGTTTAACTTTAGTGTACCGACAGAGAAAATGCCAAAATAAATGATTTCCCACATTTTGTTATGAATATATTTTGTAATTTTGAGACGAAGATTTACTCAATGTAAAAAAAAACAAAAAAACACTTGTTTGTTCGAATTTCGCCATTGTTTTTACCAGATGAAACATGCTGTTAAGTTATTTTTAAATAAAATAAGAAATGCTGATTTTTACATGGGGTTCACCACTTATCAAGGCCCGAAGGCCACTCAGGGATAAGGGTTATTGCGTGTACAGTAATCAATGAGATAGTTTTGTAGTAATCATTAGTATTGGGGGTTTTGATAGAGTTTCTTATTTAAGGGGGCGGTTTGTCAGGAGTTTCTTTATGTTGGATTGTAGTCAGGTGGGAAACAGGCAAGCGGATGAGAGTTCTACTGGCGTGCAGTTCTAAGAAAGAAGCTTTGCTCATGGAATCTACGTTTGTATTATGGCACAGATAAAGAGTGGGGAAAATTATTGACAGTAGTTTCAGCCAGACGGGTGTTTCTCGTGAATGATTAGCGAGAGGGACGGGGGATTGGAGCTCAGACGAGCACCTGCCATGGAAATAACGATAAAACAAAGACAGGCTTGCAACGTCTCTTCAGTGGGAGAGAGTTTGCAGGGAAGAGAAACGGGCATCCCCCACTAAACCACGAAGTCTATTTTGTACTCTGTCAAGGGAGGATAGGCTGTTTTTAGCAGCTCCTGCCCATATGAGGCAGCATTACTCCATCCTTGGACGTACTTGTCTTTTATAAAGATAGAGAATAGCATCAGTAATGAGATATCTTCTGGAGCCGTGGAAGGATCCCGCCATTTTCCCAGCGTCCCTGGCAACAGATTTGGTGTACGAATTCCGTTTTAGATCAGGAGTAAAGGTCAAACCCTGAAGCTTGTCAAAACATGGAGCCTCTCCAAGACGAGAGCAATCCATTTCAATAGATGGCATATGGGGATCAGAGCGTTGAGGATGTAAAGATAGAAGCTTGGTTTTGGATGCATTAAAAGTGACCGGCCATCTCTTCCCCCATTGTACAACGTGCCCAAGATCACAGGAGAGAGAATTAGAGAGAACATTGTCATTTACGGCCTTTGATGTGTTGCCATAGATGGTCGTGTTGTTAAGTTGTTTTTGTAAACGAATATATTGGTTGATGCATTGTAAAATAGGTGCTTTTTTTACACAGTGATCACCACTTATCAAGGCCCGGTAGCCACTCAGGGATAAAGGTTATTGCAAGTACAGTACGTTAGTGTGGAGATTTGATGAGTTGTTTACTTAAGGAGGCAGTTCATTAGGAATTTGTTAACGTTGGACTTGAAGTCATCCAACTTGTATTCCGGTGGGAAGCAGGCAGACGGAACGGAGTTCCACAGGCATGCAGTTCTAAGAAAGAAGCTCTGTTCATGGAATCCGCGTTTTTATTTAGGCACAGATATAGAGTGGGGGAAAATTTTCACAGTGGATTCAGCTAGAACGGTGTTTTTCGTGAAAGATTGGCGAGGCGGGACCAGAGATTAGAGTTCAGACGAGCACCTGCTATGGAAATAACGATAAAACAAGGATAGGCTCGCAACGTCTCCTCTGTGGGAGAGAGGTTGCAGGGTAGAGAAAAGGGCATCCCCCACTAAGCCACGAAGTCTATTTTGTACTCTGTCAAGGCAGGATAGGCTGTTTTTAGCAGCTCCTGCCCAGATATGGCAACAGTATTCCATTATTTCGATGTTGTATTTGCAACGCGAGTTAGTCGTTAGTAATTTCCAATACTAAATGCTTTTGGTTGATTGTTTTTTTCTTTTGTTTTTTAATACACAGATAATGATTCGTCTACTCTGGAACGCTTGCTCGTCAGTGATATACAAACACATGCCTATGTTTTCTTGTATTTTTCGTGAGTTGTTCGAATTCTCGCTGCCACCTTTATATGAACATTGGGGTGTTTAAAATCAGATTCTGTTCATGAGTTCTTCGAATTCACGTCGTCACTTTTATGCACTGTTTTAAAGGTTAAAAAGGAAAACTGATCGTGGAAATAGATTAGTAAAATATATTTACAATAAAATACAAAAGTGACACTTGTTCGTCTTCCCATCGAACAACTTTATTTCGTCCACCGGATATCGGCTCAAAATTTATGACTTTGCCTTTCTGTATTTATTGCACAAGTGTCAGTTGTAGATAACACAGGTAGTTCCGCCTCAATAAATTGAAAAGTAATACATTGGAAAACAGATTCGGTAAGTGTCTATCATTTGCTAGTAGACACGTACACAAGGCAGATCAGATTTCGCACAAAGGCCACCAGTGGCATACAACATCGAACATTGAGGTATTGCCTATTTCGCACGGAAGGTTTACTCAACTATTAATAAAGCAAGTGTGATGTTGGTTGTTATTAATGCAGTTCATGTCTGTGTATGTCTTGCTGCCTGTGATGTGTGCGTGGAAGCACATTACCTACAGGTTTTAAACAACTAAACAAAATGTCTTGTTTCAGAGAGTTTGCTTAAATCGATTTTGTATCGGAATGCCTCCAGTAAGATTCTAAAAGCAATAATCGAAAAAAAATTGATTAAAGAAAGAACGGCCCTACTTTGAATACAGTTAAAACCTTTATACAGCCTAACATTGGAAGACATTTGAGAAGTTTTTCGAGACACAAATAGAAATATGGGCGTTAAGTAATCACTTGTTCATTTTTTAGGAGATCATTATTATGCTAAAATCTATTGAACGATAATTTCTACATTCTGTATTACTTCGTAGAACATCGCAATATATATATATATATATATATATATATATATATATATATATATATATATATATATATATATATATAAATAGAGAGAGCGAGAGAGAGCGAGAGAGAGGGAAAGAGAAACAGAGAGAGACAGCGAGAGAAAGAACAAAAACGATGACATTAGTTTACAGATAAAAACATGAAAAATTAAAGTGAATATAAACATTATGATAATATTTACATAATTATCCAAACCAGATGTGACATCTCAATAAATCAAAAAAGGAGAGTAAGCGTGAAATAAGAGAACCTAATTATTTGTAGTATTCGTTCAGTTATACTATATGAGAAGACCCTCATGCCATACCCTGTCAAAAGCCTTAGATATAGCTAGTACTACCGCTTTACCCTGCTCTGCTTTGCCCAGTGACTGGTATAGACGTTCAGAGATTACCACTAGGACATTTGCTGTGGAACAGGCTTGTCTAAATCCATAGTGTTTTTCGGACAGAAGTTTCGTATCTGTAAGGTGATGGACTAGGGATTGGTTTAGGAAGAAGTGGGAGATAATCGAAATGAAGGGATGACTTTCGACAATATCGGCGAAAAAGCGACCCCTCGAAAAGTGCTCAGTTGAGTGCGAGGAAATTAATAAATTTTGCCAATTCTTCGGTATTTCCCGTCTGAAAGGTCGCGCTTAAAAATGATACTGATCTTGTGAAAATCCGTCGCTACTGTCGAAAGTTTCAGGCAGGCATGAAAACATACATACCTACATTTATATATTGCTAGCTAAAATTTTCGACACTAACCGACTAAAACTATTGCCATATCTCTGAATACCTTTCATGTAAAATTTCAAATGTTTAGACCAGAAATTGTCGGAGCAATTTGGTAAGGACCGCAGCGGTCGATTTTTTCATAACTTAAAAAGTTCGAATATGTAAAGTAATGGCTTTCTGTATAATAGTCTTCCTTAACTACCTTAGAGAACAGACAGTCATTCATTTAAATCTTTATAAATCGATAGATAGATATATAAATAGATATATAAATAGATAGATATATAGATAGATTGGTTGCAATATATAGTAATGATTTTAAAAGTAAAGACACAGACTCATGTGCCACCACCGAGAATCAAAACCAAAACATTCAGCTCACGATCTATGTTGCCTCTGCAGTCAATGACTGGGCTTTAAAAACATGTTTACCGCAAGGCTAAAAATTAAAACATGAACTAATAGCTACTACGTTATGTATTCGTAATGCCGGCGTTCGACCTTCATCTGGCACATTTCACTTTTTTAAATGTTCACACTTTTGCACCGATTTTTCCAGGTTAAAACCCAAATATAAAGGTGTGCATGGATTAAAATAGCGTATGTATTAAGTTTCAGGTATAAAGACCAAACATCCTAGGAGGAGTTTGGTAGGCACAATTTGCTAAACAAAAATATATACGTATACATGACTACATATGGAAACAATTTTCTGTTTACTATAATATCTTACGAAAATATGGCAGTATAAATCATATAGAATATATGCATGAATATTATTCCACGTAATAGTTAACTAAAGATGATTAGCCCATTAGAAAACCGAGGAAACTAATAGGGAATTAATTAAAATGAATGTTTAAAAGAATATACAAACTATCTAGATATTTTGCTAGTGAATGCAACTTCACAAGCAATATATACGGAAATTGTATTTTCTTTTTAAATAAATAGAAAATAGCGTTTTAATATGAATATCAATACACACAAAATAAAAAAAAAATAATAGGAGTATATATATATATATATATATATATATATATATATATATATATATATGTGTGTGTGTGTGTGTGTGTGCGTGTGTGTGAGTGTATGTGTGTGTGTGTGATCGAATGTTTAGGTTGCGTGTATATATTTTTGGAAGAAAATATTTGGCCAAAGGTGTGTTTAAACCATGTGTAATATTTACGTTGGCATATTAAAAATTGGGAAACTATTTTTGATGAAAACACCTCTATTCGGAAATGTTTGTGTTATCATCATAAAACATAAGCGAAAAAAGTACGAGGTTATTTTAAGAAATATTACATTTCACTTTTACCTCACAGCAATGAATTTTAGTGTCTGATCCGCACGGATGTGATCAGAAACTAATATCATATAATGTGTGATGTTATCTGAAACTAATATCATATAATTTGTTGTTTTCTATCTCGCCCAGTGTCTCTCTTTCACTTCATTTATATACATACACATATCGTGTGTCTTTCTCTTTTCTCTTATGTATATGCATTACTTTTTTCCCTTCATACAATATCGAGTCGACCGATTTAGAATTCATGAAAATTTGGTATTTACTATACTAACGTCAATTGTTTAAATTTTACTTTATACATTCCAGCGTGATGTGGTCGTTAAGTACGCTTTAATATGATATTTTCATATGATATACGGAGAAGTTTTTAACGACTAAAAACCAGACTGAGTTTGTTTCACAGATCATAATGTTTGTGTGGGGGGAGGCATATTTCACAGATCATAATGTGTGTGTGGGGGGCATATTTCGTCCTATTCCGGTTCAATTTAATAATAAAAATTCAAATTTGCATTCCGATTCTTGAAATCTGGAAATATTTTACTTTAGATTTGTAAACTTTTCAAATTACCGTAAACACACATGTAAAATGTGACTATACTTACTCACAAAATAAAAATATATTTGAGAGAAGTGATTTCAGTTTTACTGATTGTTGTAGTGGCATTCATAGGACTGGTTATTTCCAATTAGTTTTCAAATAGGAATAACTTTTACCCCCCTCCTCGAGCTTTTCATCCCCCGGAGATGATCGTATAACTCTTTTTCCTGGGGTTGATCGGCTTCTTGTGGTGTTACCAAGTCGATAGTGTAATATATCTGGTCCATTTCCTCTTGTTGAGCAGGCAGTTGTCTTTCGTCAAGAGTTATGCGTTTTCGAATCTGGTTTAAATGTTTCTTGTGCGTAAATCTTGGACCTTCGATAATTTAAACCACCCGGCGATCCTTTTCTGGACTTTTCCTAGTTCACACATGGAACTATTATTTTTTGTACCTGCAAAAATGTTTTTTGATTAGCTAAATATCTATTTTTAGGAACTAAAGTGTTTGGCGCTTGCACCTGTTTTGGTAAAAGTTTCTCGAAGACCAGACAACTTTCCTCGAGACCTTTAACTCTGCCGGCGACATATTCGATGGACTTCTTTCATTTGGGGTTATTCAGTGAACTTGTAAACACTGTTGTAACGCCTTTTTTGCGGGCGTTTATTTAGCTTTCTTCAGGGCTGTTTCAACGTGTCTGCAAACCTCTCCGCCTGACCGTTCGATCGGGATGATAGGTTGGCGTCGTTTTGTTGTTATCAAACCTTTTGTGAATATTAAAAATTTGAAATTTTCCACCGTTAATGATGACAATTTGAAATCGTCACAGTGCTTATTAACTACAGACGTAACGGTTGTATATTCCTGACTCTACCTATGTGTAAGATTCATGCCATTTCATCTTTTATAAAAAGGGCGTCATTTAGGACAGTATAACTCCATTAATCATCGTTTGACTGCCTTTTCAAACGACAATTTGTTAGTTTTTCGTAGTAAAGTATAGCCCACAAATTTATTATATACCTATATTCCCTAGCAATAAACGAACCTTCTTTTGATTCGTCCATGCAGTGCAATGAATTTTAAAAGGTCTTAAACTCTTTTGAAATATGCCTCAAACGTTGGGGCTTCCCCAGGAGTATAGTGAAATGTATCAATAGCTGACCAGATCTAATTTTGTGAAAAAGAAAACAGCCGTGCTGCTTTCTTCTCCGCTATCCTTATTCAGTAAAACTTGCGTTGTCAAATCCATTTTTTATAGGACTGGTTTGTTGCTCTAAATGCAATTTTTTCAATTCCAATATCTGTTCATTCATTTCTTTCCTATCTCTTTCCTGTTTTCTCTCGATGAATTTCATTAAATCTAACTGTTTTTCAGATATTTGTTCGTTCATATCTCTCTTCCCTTCCTCGTTTTTCTTCGAGATATTTTATTAAATTTAACTGTTTGTCTTCGTTTTGTTTCTATATGCCAATGGTTTCTCTTCGTTTTCTTTCTATATTACCAATTGTTTCTCTTCGTTTTCTTTCTGTATTGCCAATTGTTTCTCTTCGTTTTCTTTCTGTATTGCAAATTGTTTCACTTCGTTCTGTTTCTCTATTGCCAATTGCTCTTCCCTGAGCCTTTTTTCAAGCTCTAATTGTTTATTTTTTGGAATTTCACCATTTCCAAAGTTTGTTTTGATTTTTTTAACATTATGGAATTACTTAATATGACAAAAAAGCCAAATTCGTTGATTTACTTTTCCTATAGTACGAACTCAATAGAAAAAAAAAAACTTTACAAATTCGTACCTGGTTATTTAACGAATATTTCTTTTATATATTTATTTCCTCGTGCGGTATTTTTTCTGGGAAAATAGTTCGGCGTTTCCATTAATACCGAAAACAGTAGATTTCGTTTGTCATTATTCAATTTCCATAACGTGTAAGTGCTGGGTTCAATTCCTTTTTCTCTTTTTCTTTAAAATAAAAGAGAAGTTTATCTAAGAAAGAGCTTGTATAACATTTATTTACTATCACCTTCTCTTTTCGCTCTCTGTTCGAAAAAAGAATGGCCTTTTTTCGGTAACACATTATTTAATGAAATCGTTGTTTTTTCTTTGACGTGCAGTGTCGAACAGTGAAAAGTGATTCGGGCTTATTCTTTATTTGTTTTATTTTGTAGCTATAATACTCTGTCTTTGTTTACGTATATATGCACTTATTTATATATATACATATATATATATATATATATATATATATATATATTATTGTAATATGCAGTGCCGGGTAAATTCTGATGTAAGGGAGATAATTCTGTTTAACTTTATTACTTGTATCTTTTCTTTCTTTTTTAGCTTGCTATTTATTTTTGAAATATGAAGTACCGGGTAAATTATAGTGTAAGAGAGATAATTCTGTTTGACTTTATTACTTGTATCTTTTTTCTTTTTATTTATTTATTTGTTTTTATCTTGCTAAAGTTTACTTAATACATACATACGATATACACCTGCCACACATGCATAAACGCCCGTACACGAATACACATACGCACATAAATGTACGTATACCATAGGCACAAACCATTTGTAATGAGGGGGTACAATGATAACAAGAGAGCTCAATTCTCGTCCGTTATTCAAGGAAGGTTTATTTCTATAGATAATGAGTGCTTCTGCAATTCTAAGGTTTCCAACGTTTCTGACTGAGGCAAAGAATATAAACGCGAATATTACGTTTTTTGCTGCTCCATTAGATTATATGTTTGTGGAATGATGAGATTCTGGTGTTTATATTTTCTTTAATGCGTTGTTGTAGTGAGCTACACTACTTCCTGTGTATGATTTGTTGCATCAAACCATACACAGGGAGTACAACTAGCCCACTACACCAACGAATTAAAGAACATATAAATCAACTGTTGCAACAAATCATATATAGGGAGTAACACTAGACCACTAAACCAACCCATTAAAGAGAATACAAACACCAGAATCTCATCATTCCATAAACATATAATCTCCAAAAAATACATGTATGAATTGAAGTATATAGAATTAATAAATAATACGGTACTCGCAAGAAAGAAAAAATAAAATAAAAAGAGAGAAAAACAGTAAGTCCGATAGAGTTATCTCCCTAACGCTATAGTCCACTAAATATAGTATACACATGTAACGTGCGTATGGTATACGTACATTAACGTGCATATCTTTTTTAATTTTAAGGGCGTTAATGCATGTGTGGTAGGTATATATATATAGTATGTATATATTTACTAAACTTTTGCAAGATAAAAAATATAAATAAATAACAAAAGGAAAGAAAAGATACAAGTAATACAGTCAAACAGAATAATCTCTCTTACACTATTAGTTACCCGATACTGCATATTTCCAAAAAATAGCAAGATAAAAAAGGAAAGAAAAGGTGCACGTAATAAATAAAAACAGAATTTCCCCCTCACATCATAATTTACCCGGCACTGCATGTTACAATAAAAATATATAAATAAGTGAATATATACGTAAACAAAGACATAGTATTATAGCTACAATATAAAACAAATAAATAACATAAATGCTCAAAGGAATAAGCTCGAATCACCCCCTTAACACACGAATACACATACATAAAAGATAAAACAATGCCGCGTTGCATGCTATTATATATATATATATATATATATATATATATATATATATATACATATATATATAATACAAACTAGTATCAAACATATATATGTATGTGATACATTAAACAGAGATGAAATAAGGTCTTAAACTGATATTTTCTCCCCCCTCACACAACAGGTCACGTGAATTTTCACTGCGATACTATTATTATAAAGAATGAATCATATTGTCCGCATAATAATAACAACAATATCAATCATCATAATTATAACAACAATAACAATAGCAATAACAGTAATAATAATAGCAATAATAATAATAAATTATACAATATTGTATAAAATAAAGGAAAATAATATGTATATATATATATATATATATATCTTACCAAAGCTTACAACAGAAATAAGAAAAAAATAAATAAGTAAAAAAAAAATACCCCCAACTGACCCTGTCCTGTTTCTGCAGTCCTGTCCCATTCTTTTCCGCCATCTGTAATCCACTTTTGTCTTTTGAAAAAGAGAGGTCCCTTTCTCTCGAAATTAATCAAAGTTCCATACCACCCACGGACTTTAGATACACCGGACATACAGGCAACTTTCTTATAAATAATTATACATTGAGGTGAGCAAAGATAGAAGAATAAGCGCATTTGTTTGTTATTCTTTCTTTACTTTCATAATTACGGTCTTTCTCCGCATTGTCTTTGGTTTTCTCAAAAAAATTATATGCATATCTTTACCAACAATGCAAACTACTTACTACTCTTATACCGCCCCATTAGCCTCCTCCCGCTTTTCGCCAAAATATTTGAGTCCTTAGTTAATCACGCCCTAGTCCATCACCTAACAGCTGCTAAACTCCTGACTGACAAACAATATGGATTCAGGCAAGCCCGTTCAACAGCAGATATCTTAACTGTAGTTTCTAAACGTATATACCGGTCATTGGATAAAACAGGGGAGGGTAGAGCGGTGGCCCTCGATAAATCTAAGGCTTTTGACAGGGTATGGCACGATGGTCTTCTAAGGAAAATTATATCATATGGAATCACTGGAAGAATTCATAATGTAATTAAATCCTTCTTAAGTAATAGAAAAATCAAAGTTGTCCTCGACGGACGTACATCCAAACAATATGGCATAAATGCGGGAGTACATCAGGGGTCTATCCTTGGACCTCTATTATTCCTAATATTCATAAACGACCTCCCTGATAAAATTGTTTCGGAGATGGGTATATTTGCCGATGACACCACTCTCTATAACATATATGAGGGGAAAACAAATGAACACATATCCAAGGAAATGGCAGAAACACTAGAGGATGACCTCCAATCCATAGTGGAATGGGGACAAAAATGGTTGGTCACATTCAATGCTGCTTAGACTAAGCTTGTTTCCTTCAATAACTACAATAAACCTTCTCTACCGCCAGTAGCAATGGCCAAGAACACATTGCCTGAAAGTACTTCATTTAAACTCCTCGGTCGAACTTTTACAGGGAATATGAACTGGAATATATACATTGAGAGCATTGCCAAGGCTGCTGCAAGGAAGGTTGGCTCCCTCTACCGTGCTAGAATACTACTTACGCCTAACAGTATCCTATACCTCTATAAGGCAACCATTCGCCCATGTATGGAGTACTGTTGTCACATCTGGGCTAGTGCATCAGCTACTTGCCCTTCGCTCCTGGACAGGGTTCAAAACAGAGTCGCCAACCTGATAGTCCCTGAACTGTCATCTAGGCTTCAGCCTCTGTCCCATCGACGAGATGTTGCATTCCGTCTTCCTGTTCTACAATACTTTAATGGTGAATGCTCTGACGAACTGCAAACACTTGTACCTCCCCGACGTAACTACCCCCGACAAACCCGACAAGCTACTAAGTCTCACCCTTTACAGTAGAGATCCTTAGGTGCAAGAAAGCCTTTTACTCCAATAGTTTCTTCCCCAGAACTGCGGGTCTTTGGAACTCCCTTCCGGGATTCTGCTTTCCCAACTGCAATGATATGCAGAAGTTCAACTGTAGTGTTAACAACATCTTTTTACTCTTCTCCCTGGCTAATGACCCCGCTAATTAAGTCCCTAATAGTAGTCCCCTGCTTCAAATTGGCACTGTGCCTTGTTTGGGGTGAAAATTGAATAAATATGTGTGTGTGTGTGTATGTGTGTGTGTGTGCGTGTGTGCTGTGTGATTGTGTATGTAGGAGATTCTAGGATTATTGGAGAAATTTTAACAACTAATATCTACTGTATTATATGTGAATGGGCAAAATATGTTCAACTTTAATATATATATATATATATATATATATATATATATATATATATAGTAATTTATAAAATATATATGGCGATTAAGCTACACTGAATATTCTACGTTTCATCCACTATAGGATTCGTAAGGCTTATGCGCGAATTCTGTCGTTGCTTCTTAATTTTATATATGTTGAGGATTTCTAGTCGGCCAATCAGCTTTCTAGTATCCACCGCGCCCCTTTCTACCAGCCAATGGGCATGTCTTTTATCAAACAAAGGATCTGTTTTAGAACTAGGTTAGTGTGTTCAGGTGGTCGTTCTCCTTTTTTTTATACATATAAATATACCTATGTGCACACAACAATCACATACATATACATATATATATATATATATACATATATGCATGTGATCGTTTATATATGTTCATGTTTATTTAATTTATTAATCTATTAAACTGTAGGCGGGAAATAGCAAACAACTGTGTTCACAAAATAAAACTTACTCTAGGATAGCGATACAAAATAGCTTTAAAACTAACAATAACAATAGGAAAAAAAACAAATAAATTAAATAAACATGAATATACATAAACGATCACATGCATATATATAGTGGATACTAGAAAGCTGATTGGCCGACTAGAAATCCTCAACATATATAAAAACAAGAAGCAACGACAGAATTCGCGCATAAGCCTGACGAATCCTATAGTTGGATGAAACGCAGAATATTCAGTGTAGCTTAATCGCCATATATATTTTATAAATTACTAACTAGCTCTACCTACGTATTGAGCACTTTTGAAGTAAATACTTAAAGTTTACGCATAAATCTATACTGTCATATATTAAATTATGCGAAAAAATGAAGTAGTTATATATATATATATATATATATATATATATATATATATATATATATATACTTCGTCAATCGATTTATTGTAGATTTATAAAAGATCCATATTTCACTAAATATATGTCACAAAAAAATGAAAATAGTATTATCAAATTACTGTTTTAAGGTTAGTTATTTCCCAACATTTTATTCAATCGCACGTGATATTCACGAAGTTAGGACATTTAGTTTATTATCAAGTAATTTGTAGTGTTCATCACCTTATTCATGGACTTTAATATGCCAAAAGTGGACGATTAACGGTTGTCGAAAAGGAAAGGAGTTTAGTTGGACTCGCAGAAATATTGCTCATAAGAAACTTAGCTATTGAGCTGGATAGGAATCAAAGAACTTAGGTTCCATTCGTAAAGAACCCAACAGAAAATCTAGAAAGAACAAGGACACCAGGAGAAACCGTTTACATCGCCATATTCCGAAAATTCGAAAAGAAGTAAACCGAACCCAAAACAGCATCAGCGCTTCTATTTTTACAAAGCTGGAATCGCTCCAAGATCCAGGCAGACCCGAGGTAATGTGTTGAATGAGATGGCAAGTAACATAAAAACTAGTCTAACGACTCCATTGAGCCAATAAAAATATGGTAAAAAGGAAGGCTTCGGCACACAATTTCATGAAAATGGATTCACAACGTGTTCTATTGACAGAGGAGCCCCGTGTTTCTCTTGACGGTCCGGATGGATGGGCCAAAATTTGGAACTCGAACGGAACGCAACCCCTTACAGAGTTCAATGCCAACAAGACAAGATATTGTGAAGCTACACTAGGAAAAGCACACCATTAGAGAGGTTTAAGAGAAAGTACAAGGTTCCAAGGGTTTTGTAGGCAGATTTTTGATATCCTCCAATGATGCTGGCAAAATAGCTAGTGCTTTTAAATCCGGAAGACCCCACAAGACTTCGACAAGGACATATCTGATAATGCAGCATATGTCATGAAGAACTGAGAAAAAGATTGAAAATTAATCTTTCTTTAAGCCTTGATATGTTAAAAAGTGCACGTATTTGCCGCATGGTATGCTTATGTCCTGTAAAAAAAAAACATTATAATATTCTTCCCCGCGGAATTTGCGTGGGCGTATTTTGTGAAATATTTGCGTATCTGAATTCTTTTAAGTTCTTTTTCCGCGCGTAATAGGGTTTTTATTTATCTATTTATTTTTAAAACAAGAAGCATGCATTTTTGTTTAACTTCACAATGCACCCCCATATATATATATATATATATATATATATATATATATATATAGATAGATATAGATATAGATATAGATATGCAAAGTATGCTAAATGTAGGTGAACATCTTCTTAAATATGTTTTGTGTATATCCTCGAAAGTTCTGAGTTCTTCTCATTCTTGTACTCTTAAGGTAATTTTTGCTTGTACTTTATATATATATATATATATATATATATATATATATATACATATATATATATGTGTGTGTGTGTGTGTGTGTGTGTGGATGTGTGTGTGTGACTTTTTTATTTATTATAAACGAGATATTATGCACGACGCGTTTCTTTTAATAAACCGGTTTTAGAACAAGTTAATATCATCGAATAAACCTATAATTAAATAAACGGGGAATTTTATACATATACCAAACAAAAAAAAAGAAAAGAAATATAGGATTGATTCCAGATGCTTTGCGAAAAGGCAACTGTCAAAAATCAGCGTTCATAACTTTAGTAAATTCATGAATGTATTTAGACATTATTTCTGCCGAAATTTCCCCGATGGTTCATAAAATAGTTTTCTTTGTTGCTTTTAATTATTTTCCTACATTTATTGGATAATATTTATGAATAGAACCGTGTGCATGCGTAAGGTATACACAATTACTTCCATTGGGGATTTTACATAGATATATCACTGTTAAAATACATTAATTGATCACAAAAGCAATTCTAAAGATATTCCCCAATTTATTTTATTAATATTTACGCCAAAAGAGAAACGTCGATAGACGTATCATGCATTGAAGGAAAACCAGGACACCTACCTCTTTTTATCTAAAATTATCAAACACATTTTTAATATATATATATATATATATATATATATATATATATGTGTGTGTGTGTGTGTGGGGGGTGTGTGTGTGTGTGTGTGTGTGTGTGTGAGTGGTTTATGATTTTTCCACGCTTATTTAATTTTGTTCTTTACAATAAATTATGCGAAATGTCCCTCGTCGCAAATGAGAGTCTGATATTTTAATAAGCGGTCACATCTTCTCAAAACCGTGTTCTTTAAAGCTGAACAAATTAACTCAAAGAATCTCTATTTACACTTGAGACTTCCTTAGATTAAAATTGACAAGTTACACAGCGCATGAATAATTATTTTTAGCACATTGCTTATGAATAGGGAAAGGAACGTATATTAAGGATGGTTTCTTAGATGGGTTCGAATTCTGAGAAAAGAAAGCATGAATTCCCCCACTGATAATTCCGGAGGCATGAAACACAAGTGTCTGTATATAATACAAATTATTATTTATGACAAAAGTATATCCGATATTTAAGAAGTAGCTTTCTGAAGAGTTGAGTAGTATAAATAAAATATCGATCAGTTTGACTAGGGGCGAGATAGCGATTTGGATCGCTTGAATATTATAGATCGTTCAAGATAAAATGTAAGTTGCTTTTTGACTGTATACACATAACATCTCACTTGACTCTTGTTGTGGTTGCCAGTAATTCTTGCAATAGATTACGTGTTCATGGAGTTAGAAATTACTTCATTGATGTGTTCGAATACCACGACCAGCCTTAATCGTGACTTCCTCCACTGCAGACTTCGAAATGAAAATTTCGCTAGTGCCTGTAGGTACAAAAATACTTATTCATAATTATATATATATCTATATATATTATATTATTATTATTATTATTGTTGTTTTATTATTAATAATAATAATTATTATAATAATGATGATGATGATGATAATAAGATTGATAATAATAATATATATTAATTAAAATATAAATAAATACACAACAGAAGAAAAAAGAAAAAGAAAAGAAAAAAGGAAAGATAAATGAAGATGTTTAATAATGTGTGTGAAGGGAGTTGCTAACAAATAATTAGGGAAAGAGGTGAAAAGGTGTACGGGGGTATATGGCTCATAGATGGGGGGCAGTGATTTTATAAACACACACACACAAAAATGGGTTGCGGGAGTGTTGGGGATGTCTGTGGGCGAACTGGAGAAAAAATAACCTGGAAACAAACAGGCATGCTCGTAAAGAAAGATAACATATCTTATTAATTAGGATTAAGTAGAGATTTTTAAACATATATGATGCAGTCTTCTTTTTCAAACATAATATATTAGTATGCAACAGTTATTAGCTATCTCTTCTTAGTTATTTCTGTTTAGTTCTCTTATTTTAAATGTCTGGAGTAGATATGTCACATGATCCCTGTCTGTCTACCTTTAAAGTTTATATCATTTGATTTTAAATAAATATAACATTTTCTTTTTCTAAATTTGAGCACTGGAAATTAAGCACTGTAGAAATTAAACCTTAAGCGTGATGAGAGTTTTGGCTTTAACTGAGCATGTATCCGAAACATCAGCATGTCAAGTGTTGCGACCTTGTAACTTGTGTATATTAATGGAAATATATCTTCCTCTTCTTCTGAACACACTTAACAAACTCGTTTAATTCATTATTCATCAATCTTGCATACGTATAGCCTAGTATATATATATATATATATATATATATATATATATATATATATATATATGCATATATGTATATATATATATATTTAAGTGGTGTAGAATAATTATTTTAAGTTCATCCTACTAAAATAAAGATATGGTCAATAATAAGTGCATTTTTATAAAATAGAAAATTACCATCGAACTAATGTAATGTTACACACATTACAATTTTATAAATTATTTTTTAAACCTATATTTTTTCAAAGCCGCAATATATTTCGTAAGGGGGAAAAGAATTTTTGTTTCATTTGGGGTCTCGGTTTCTTTTAATGTTAATCGGGGTTAAGTAGATCATGAGACAACACCGAGTTGATCAGCGATGGTGTAACTTGGGCAAGGTGTCATCATATAAGAGGACGACTCAAACGTATTTTCCTTAGAATGGAAAACGGTCATGTTGGCGTAAGCTCAGAAATCGTTTTCTGGCAATACTGCTCATCTAACTCATTTGTAGATTTCAGTTGAGAGGGAGGGAATTATCGGCAACTGTAGTATTTGTTAAAGACGATTTACAGGGAAATCATGTATCGAAATTCATTTTTACACACGCCATAAAAGTAACAGTAAATCACAACTTGCCCGCTTGGCTAAATAGGGAGTAGGAAATATAAACGACATTATATGTAAGGAACATTTGTGCATATATGGTTTTAAATGTAGAAAACGGAAGTCACTATCATTACCTGATAATACTACTAATGAAGTTTAACACCTTTATTACTCTCGATAGATTTGTCAAAATAATTATTAATATCCCTAGTAATATATGTGATTCTCATTTCTAAAAATCTAAAAAAATATTTTTAAAAATTGAGGAAACAAAAACGGGAATGACGCTTTGTGGTTGAAAATTTATATTCCCACATAATCACGACTATATCTAATGCAATTATAACAGATGAAGCACCAGAACAATACAATTGAGAATCTTATCGGCTCGATACAGACAGAACAAAACAGGAGAAACAATAATTTTGAAAAGACTTTGACAAAAAAATGGCTCCAAACATCTCTATTGTTGTACCTTTTGCATCTATCTTACATTGTTTCTTTTTGTAACGAACATTTCCTTTCATTTTCGTGCGTTTGTTTCTTTTAACCTTTCCACTTAAGCTGCTGTCGTTAAAAGAATTGATTTTTCTTCTTGCTTTGTTAAGCTTTCTTTAATTAAGTTATTCATTTATGAAGATTATCTCTCCTTTTTTTCAGTCCTTATCGTATTGTCTCATCGTAGATATGGATTGTAAGCGCGTTTGCAGTGTATTGTGTCTTTCGTTTTTTCATCTATTTTATTTTTAATGATGCTGCGTTCTTTATTTATTTTATTAGATTTTTCGAGGTAATCAATTATATTATTTCGATTTCTCTTTTTGATCCTGTCATATATTTCAATTTTATCAGCTAGTTATTTCCTTTTAATTTTCCTATTTCCATCTAAATATTTTTTTCTGTTTCATTTGGCCTTCTCACTTCACCTGTTTTCATTCTATTAATTTCTCTACTTATTCTTTCATTTATGTCTTGTTTTTTTATCTTTTTCTTCTAATACTTTTTCGGTTCCTTTTAATTAGAAAAAAAACTGACCGGGGTTGATCTCATCAACTATCCATTACAAACAAAATAATGTCGGACAGGTCAGTAAATAGACAGTGTGACTTGACGACCCATACAAAACTCTTACGATAGTGACATTATAGAGGATATATTCAATTCACGTATTTGGTCTGATCCGAAATAATGACTTTTTTTTATTCAATCCGAGATGTTCATTGATGAAATAGTCTTATTTCCAAGTACATCCCGAAGAATTAAGAAAATGTGATGATAACATTTTGTTTGCCTTTTAAGACAAGTTTGATCCTCTCAGCCCAAACCTAAACTCTTGCTTAGCTCAATCGTTTTTACACATACTCAAAACACACATAACATGGTGACTGTATGACAAATCGAATCATAATAATTAAATAGATATGAAATGCAGTTTTTATACGAATTCACCAGATAACAAATTCTAGTCATTTACTATGTAACAAAATAAAAACAATAATTGAAATGAATATGTTCTCTTGCAAACTACTTTCATTAATATTCGCCTAAAATAAGTTATATTACTACTGAAATTAATTTAGGGTTTAGAGAGAACAGATGGTATCTCAAAATTTATCCATCACTATAGTAGAAAAAATGCGCAAACTAAACCTGCTAGGAGTGTTTTGTATTATGATAAAACAGACAAAAGAAGGAATGATTATCAGATTACCGAAGTTCTCTACTTAGGCAAAGTGTAAACTGTAGCAAATGCTTACGCCGCTAATGGAGAGTTGGAGAAAATAATTGGGCAAGCAGTACAGCCTAATCGGCTGACATGCAGGGGACATCATAAATGTTTGACAGGGGATTGTTTATTGCCCATTGTTGCATTGAATTTGGAAAGATTAAACAATATATTTTTCTAACAAATTTGTTTTTATAAATAAATGTTTAATCTAATCGTAAAAAACGATTGAAAAGTTTACAAGTTTTGTTGACAAAACAAGTCAGATTTATTCACTAGCGATTAAAACACATGCTTGTTGCAGTGACTATTTTAAGATTCGATTATCACTCATATAGCGTGTGTTAAAATATCGTATTATCACTTATTCATTAATTTGGGTATGTGGCGCATGACAAGCGACTGTTGGTGGATGTGTTTTGGTGGAAAATACATTTCTAAAACAGCTTTTTACCTGCTTCAATAATTCATTCTAATAATCAGTTGAAAGAATGTGTAACCCTATAACTTTGAATAGATTTTATTGACTAAAATGTGTGTTGGTTGTATGTTCAATATATGTATCGACTGAAGGGAATGCTGAATGACAATAAAATATGGTGTTTTTTCCGATAGGGATAAATCTTCTAACATTATTGTACTTCCAATATCTTTCGGTAAATATTGCACAGAATATTCCTTGTCGTAACATATGCTTGTTATTGATTTCTCGCTGGTGGATATGGTTGGCAACTTGCCTCCAAAATATTCCTGTCAAAGATGTTTTTCTAAACGGTCGAGCAAGTGCGCGCCTGCCTCCGTTGTGACAGAGTATTCCGATACTCTTATTTTATTCTTCAAAATATTGTTAATATTTTCTGCTGCATATGATATCAAATTGTATATATTATTTTATGGTTTAAGACAATAATATTAGTCATAGATTTGAGGCAAAATTTTTAATATAATTCTAGCGTGTTTAGTTTTGTAAAGTCCATTTAAATATGTGTCGGCACTGACGATATTTTCTCTCGATTACTCTCTAACATAATCCTAACTTTTTTGTCAGGTTTCAATTTTTATTGCATTTAAAAAAATGTATATTTTCATTCATCAATTCGAAAACAGCAATCTCCTTAAGTTTAGTTAATACTCACTTATAGTATTACATGATGTTTTCTTTTGTTGTATTAGAAACTTTTGAAAAATTATTTCTCACTGATAGATGACTCATGATTATTTTGCGTTGTATTAAGGCTTTCGCCATTTCATGTTAGTGAAAACGTATTATTTGCTGTCAATTCACTTTTCATTTTTGAGTCAACCTATGTCGATCGTCGAGTTGAGATCGCTTTATCTGTTTTCTGCATATTCAGATAATATTAATGTGACGTCACGTATCTTCTAAATGATATGTCGATCAGTATGGCTTGTACCAGTTTAATATAGAAATCTTTGACAATAACGACATCTGTTGCATCTTCTTCTCCGCACTGCTAATTTGGGTCTAGGTGTTACTTTCTCTCTGACTCATAAATTTTAATTTTGACTTAATTTTGTTTTGAAGAACTTTTACGTTGCGCGTAAGACAAATGTTGTTCAGTGTTAAACGTAATCTTATTTATTACACTTCGATTACAATGCGAAATAGACGTCGCCGTGACAGATATTACTTCGTTGAAAACTGATAGAGATGCTAGCATTCTTGGAAGGTAATTGATGCTATAGGGCTTAGTCGTAATAATGAATTCATCAAGCTTCCTTCGCTTTTTCCTCATGAACGTTGACTGCTATATAGGTTACGCAATGTTTAGCTTATCACGACGTGTTATCTTTTATGTTTCCCTCGAAATTCCTCATGAAATGATGCAATTCATGCGTTGAACAAAATTGAATAAAAAGAAATGCACTTGATGAAGTTTGCCTGTTACATCGGCAGATTTACCATGATTTTAACATTCAACATAACATTACTATGCTTTAAATATGCAAATAATTCGAATTATTCATCACCATACTAATATATAAAGACCCATGTCTAATAGATTTTTTTCTGCGTAGCCGATATCATAATTCATATGCGTATTCATTACACCGAAAATACACCTTAAGCAAAGAATGAGTTATTAAAGAAAATATATTTTTCATTAATCAGTTTCCTCACTAACGCTTGTAGAAATAATCTCTGCTTCTATTAAAACCATTTATAAAAGACGAGGGAATTAATATACATATACATTCCGCACTTGTATTAGTGAAGGTATTTTGTATAAGCTAGAAGAAACTTGTAAGCGTCATGCCAAATATAGAATGAGCGCCGGCAACCGTTCCTCTATCGTAATGATGGTAATTCGGACCTAATAATTGCTAGCTTCAAAATGGCCGCCCGAGGAAGGATGTCATTAACGTTGAAAATAATGGAATACGACGACTCACTGAAAGAATAACATCTAACTTGACAGCTTAAAATGCACTGTTCAAGGAAAAAAGACAAGGTGTTTCTTAAATTGTAAAGCAATCTTGGAATGAAAACGCAGGCGGCGAATAAAGCAGCGGTTTGTCGTCTTTCACATCTGCATCCGTCCACGTTTGCTAGAATGACGACTGTTTCTCTAAAATACAACTACTTGTCTACAGCGCAGATGTCAGATTGTGACAATCGACCTGTGTTCTTATATTGTTCACATTCAGACAGCCCGGCGCCAATTTATCTCACGTTGTTTACATTTATTTTATTGAATTCCATTTTATTTCTTTCAAACCATTTGTAGTTCTTCATATTCTTACTTGTGTTTTCTTTTGTTTTGTTATACATTTATTGTCTGCGATCGATTGCCTATACATTCTAAACGCCTCAACTTCGACGTTAGTATGTATATATTTGTTTTACTTTGTTTTGTTAAAGAGATTTTTATTATTTTATTGCAATTTTATTTAACTGCATTAGCATTCCGACCTTTGGATAGTGTAAGTGTTTGTATATTTATCTTTAATCCTATAATTGTTTTTTTTTTGTTATTATATATTGTTTTCTTTAGTGATACAAGAAAGACACCTGGCATTGTCTGCAAATTTGTCTGGACAATAGTTACTAAAATATGACAATATTAGGAATCGATTTATTATCGGAAACGTAGTGATTAACTGGAACCAAGAAAAGAGTCACTATTTACGTGTTATTATCGTCAGTCATTTTAAAAACCTAAGCGCGTGGATAACATGTGAAAGAACTTCTTGTCAGCTGTGTAATTTTAGTTTTAACGTAATATTTGATTTCTTACTTATATATAATGCAAATATACGCAACAAAACAGGAAGTAGTTTGGGACGATCAATCAGAATCGGAATAATAATCGGACTCGTCTGAGCTCCAATCTATGGCCCTACCTCGCCAAAAATTCATGAGAATTCTCGTCTAGCTGAAAACGCTGCCAATAATGTTCTCCACTCTTTATATGTGTTCCTAAAGTATTCCATGAACAAAGTTTTTTCTTACAACTGCACGGTGATGAACTCCCTCTCTTAAGACTGCTTTCCATTTGACTACAATATGGTCGTCTTCAAGCCCAACTTAAACAAGTTCTTGATTATTCGTTCAACTTACGCAATTCAATTTATCAAATTTCAACTATTAACGATTACTTCTATATTGTCCCATTTGCTACTGTACACTCTTTAACCCTTATCCTCGATTGGGCGCTGGACCTTGACAAGTGCCGACTCCTTTGTAGATAAAAATTGGAAAAATTGAAAAATGTATAGTATCGGAATCGGAAAAAATAATGCGTATTTTCCAATGCCAAAACGATTCTTTTATTTGTTGTTTATACTTGCTTTTCTTTATAACATAATTGTCCGCTAATGGCAGACATAATAAAATAATATTTTTCGATTTTAAATATCCAGTAAAACTGATTATCTTTCTCAAGTGTATGTTTACGTTTTAGACCATATCTGCACATGTGTGTTTATTGTAATCTGAAAAAAAAATAATTTTCTCGTTAAATATTTAGATAAGTATCTAAGTAAATAAGTATCGGAATTGGTAATTTTAGCGGAATTGGGAATTCAGTACAAAACTGGTAATTGTATCGAACTGGGAAAACAATAGTTGTCCAATCACTAATAAACAATCTTACCGAAATCTTTGTTTGAAAATGAAATTCCTACCACAATAGAAGAAAACGTGGGGAGCCGTTGAAAGTTGTACACTAGAAAAGCTGCATTGTAGAGCGACACAATATTTCTTTGAATACGGCATCATTTTATCGGTATTGAAATATTAAAAATATGAAAGAATTAAAAACTATAGGGCATTTTTATAAACTTTTTAAAATAAAGTATAACATGGAAATGTTTGATATTTTGTTTCTTTTTATGAAATGTACAAATATATATTTAAAATAAATTCCGTGTATTTATGTTCCCATATAATCAATTATGCTTATAAACTTAACCGCCTTTCGCTTTTAATGACCACAAATAGAGATAAAAACAAACAAACTGTAAAGGTGTCTTCCGATTCAAGTGTCCTTACATTTTATTAAAGTTTACTTGACCAATTTAAATATTTACGTATCGATTTTCACAACGCAGACGGCTATTATCAAATTTTATTACACATCTGCTTTGAATGAATTGTATTTTTATTATATGATTTATTGGTTCAGTCGTATTTATTATCTTTTAAAAAAATTCTTACATTGTGTGTTTTATAATGTAACCCAGTTTCATTCATTGCGCAATTTGTTCATAGTTTATTCTTTTATTTAATTCATTATTAAATATAATTTATGTTATATAATTTGATAAGGAATTAAATATATTAACATGCGAATTTATCGAGATTTACATATCTAATAAAAGTGTCATTTCAATACATTTACCCTACTCTAGGTAAATGTATCATTATAATATCTTATTTGTTTCTTTACCTTAAACACATATTAAAGTAAAGATTAAATAATGATATATATATATATACACACATATATATATATAGATATATATATATATATATATATATATAATACAACGCTTTACGCCTGTGTGTGGGTGTGGTCATGAATAGGATCCTATATGGTTGACCATTATAGAAAACTGATCACATATAATGATGGAAGATGTATCAGGACACAGGAATGGGTATTTTTATCTGGCATAATAATGATTTATTAAAATTGTGGGTCCACAAAGTATGTAAATAAAAATATAAAAAATAAAAAAACGTTTACAGGTGCTTTAGATATAGATGTACATAGAATACTTTGATAAGTATGTTTTAACTTAAATAGGGATGGTATAATAAAATTGTGGAGTCTGCGTTTGCGCCTGGCCTCCAAAGAATGGAAATGAGCACAAACAGTAATAAATACTTTTCATCTGCGTAAGTATACTTTGATAATTGTTTCAGTTTGAAGAAATATGGTATAATACAATTATGGGGTGTTCTTTCGCGCCTGACCTCCATAGAATGGAAATATGTCACAAAGTTTAACAATTTTTTTTTATATGGATCCACAGAATATTGTGATAAGTGTTTCAGTGTGAACAAGTATGGTATAATGAGTTATGGTGTTTATCTATTTTATTTTTACTTTCATCATATTTTGATTTGGTTTTGATACCCCCAAATTTACAACCCTTCCTTTTCATAACCTATCATACCTTCATAAATCAGAGTCCATTTTCTGTAGGCTGTTCTTGAACCCAGGCAACGACGGGTACTTTTGCTTGTATATATATGTATATATATATATATATATATATATATATATATATATAATTTTTTACTCTTTACCTGGATAAGAGTTATTGTTGTTAAAAACCAACAGTCGCTACTTTAATTGACTTAGCTGATTTGAATTCCATTAATACCGGTGCAGTGTTATATTTTACGTGCAATTTGCGATTATAGAAGTAAACGCTAATTACACACGATGTTAAATATATGTATAATATTATTTATATTGAATATTCTTTGCGAATATTTTTTGTAGCATTTTCAAATAAAAATATGTTTTAAATATATGTTGGCATGTTTATCGCACGTCTCATCGACCCTATTCTATCACAAGTTTAATAAAAACAGAAACTAATATTCGTTCTTACAGGACACACAAATTGTAGATGCCACTTTATTAAAAAAAATCAGTTCAAATATGAAAAGGAGAATAAAAGCCTTTCTATCTAATTTGTGACTTTTGGTATTCTTACTAACTTTAAATCTCAAACTTAAAATATGTTCTTAAAGAATTGTATTTATTTTCACTTCTATTGTTCAGTTATTGCTATACTGCTTTCATTATAATAAATTGTGATTTCTCATAATTACATTTACAGAATCACAGTTGTTAGCTGTGAAATTATTTAGCTAACATTTTATTTATTTATTCTAGATCATCGCTGTAAAAGACTTAGTCCGTAGGATGTAGTTAGAACGAAATATAAATATACCTAAATTAAATCTCAAATTGAATTGACTTTAATTTTTTTATTAGGGACGTTCCAAAGATGTTGCCTCCGATTTTTCTAACGCCCAAATTTATAATTGAGTGTAATCCGACCGATATTTATTATTCATGTCCGGTATGTAGAATTTCTCTTTTAAAGATATTGACGGTGTGAGATATTAAGAAAGTTATACATGTCATGTGCGGGCGTGAAAAGAAAGATGAATCATTGAGTTCGTCGCTGCAGAAATTGAACATATCAACATTAATCGGCGCCTTTTGAATGTACACAAAAGCAATTCACTTCATGTCATCACAGTTACGAGATGGGCCCATTCATTTAAGAGAGACGACAAAGATGGGAGTGATAAAGCGCACTTTAGACTTTGACGAGTAAAGTATAAACAAATGATCGTGGAGATGGAACCAAGTATAATAGTGATTAGACAAGAAACCAAAGCTCAATCATTTTAATGCCGAATTTCTTATTATTCTACATGTCCGGTTTTCGAGTGAAAAATTAAAACGTCTTAATTTTAGAGCAACTCGTGTATTTAAATTACAAACTAATTTTTGCAATGATGTGAAAAGAGACTAATTCAAATATTTTCTCCAACAATGATACAACAGCAGACGTGCACTTTCCAACAACCGTCAACAATATGAGCTCACTTCGCTGGGGCTCGTTCTCAACTGAATACAACTGGCGCGTTTTTAAAACCAAAAAAGAAATAGTAATATTTTAGCGAAAGTTACAAATACAAAAATCTAAAGTATTTATTCATTTGATGAGTATTATGCATTTTGGCGTCCTATAAAATTTAAAATCCATCAAACAAAGGTGTGTCTTTAATTATCTGAACATGAATTTAAATTTCTATAATTTATTGTTGTAGTCGATAAAATTTATCAGTAATGTGTTGACTTAATTCACACCATAAATTGTTCTTATTTAGTAAAAATTATTTTGTTCGATTAACTTAGCTGCATCCAAACTAATCGGCATGATATTTGTTTCCTTTCATAATCCTTTCCGCATATCTTAAAACCATATTATGCAAGTTTATTTCAGAGTAAAAATTAAGCCATTACTATATTGAACAAAACACTAGTTGTCATTAATCTTATATAAAAACTACCAGGCTGCCAGATGTTACACTACCAGGAAATACGCATAAATACCACATTCTATAAGTGCGTGAATTTCTCCGCATTTTAGATAAACTATTTAGGCCTATTATGGATTTTGTTTTGTTGCTATAAATATTAGATAACACATTTAATGTTCCGAATTGACTATTAGGATTACTACCGTATAAGTTATGTCTTTGGTTGTGTTATCTAATATATAAGTGACAAAATACTTGGTGAATAACACTGACAGTCATTATATAATAACTAGAAGAATGGATGGCGGTACCCGCTCAAGAAATATGCTTAGGTATGACATTCTCATGGATGCAGACATCGTATTTGCCACGAAAAACTAAATGTAATTTGATTATTTAATTTTAAACAATATATAATATTTGGATCTGTTTAGAAATTATTTTCGTGCTATCGGCTGAGATGGAAATAAAAACATGTAGCTCCCCAATCTAATTTGTTACTGTCTGAGCAACATCCATACGCATGTAAAATTAAAAATTAAGTGGTTTACATATAAATATATATTTGCATCTGTGTACAGAATCAGTTTTAGTTGATTACGCCTGATAATAAAAGGTTTATGTAACTTTTATGCTTTAAAAGCCACTCTAACCAGATAAGAACACAATAGAAATTGTTACATAGGTACACATTCTCTCTGTATATGTTTCAATCATGTAAACAAATATTAACAAAAAAGTGGTGTAAAAACGGCATTTCCCATAGACAAAGACACTTTTAAATATATATATATATATCTATATATATATATATATATATATATATATGGGTGTGTGTGTGTGTGTGTGTGGGTGTGTGTTTGTGTGTGTGTGTGAGAGTGTTGCTTTTTTCAAACAATGAATACGGTCAATATTGTCTTCGTCTCAAAGCTGGTATTTATTTAGAAAGTCGCCCATAATTTGTTTGGACGTATATATATATATATATATATATATATATATATATATATATATATATATATATATATATATATGTGTGTGTGTGTGTGTGTATATATACATATATATATATGTATATATATAATTTATTTATTATTTTTAAAACAATAATCTACGTACACGCGTGTTTCGAGTTCACTAACTCTCATCAGCGTAGCTCGACTGTTTTTAGGGATCGAACTCTAGACTGTTTTTACCAAATTTATCAGCGATAAAAATGAACAGTAAAGTCATCTAGGATTCGTGGCCTAACGTTTAAGGCGCTGGACTGTGGTAAACACAGTCTGGAGCTCGATCCCTAAAAACAGTCGAGCCACGCTGATGAGAGTTAGTGAAATCGAAACACGCGTGTACGTAGATTACTGTTTTAAAAATAATAATTAAATATATGTGTGTGTGAAGAGAGAATTACATAAAACCGCTAAACTATATATATAAAAAATAAAATATATGCATAACTTGACTTTACATTGAAAATAAAATGAATAATCCCTACGTAGTACCCCAGTAGGTGTTGCCCCTGATAGTAGCCGCCTACACCAAAATGGCAATGTGCCTTGTTTGTGGTGGAAATGAAAAAAAAATAAAAACAATTAAAAAGGAACGTTACCAACAGCAAAATATAAATATACTTATTTAATGCCACAACAATACTAAATTAATATAAAAAACAATACAAATGAATAAAAATATTTAAAGCAAAATACCAAATAAAATTTAAAGAAATAAATGATACAAATAATTAATTATCTATAATATAAAATAACGATGAAATTTAAAATCCAAAAGTCAACTGTAAATATATAAAATAACTTTACGCCATTTACTGCTAAGATATTTTCTGCGACACTGTTGCTACGCTGATTCTAACTTCACAAGATTCGTGGAAATTTCAAACAACCGGATTCGATAAAATGTTTCCCTCGAAATACATTATAGAACAATGGCGCGCAGAATATATCACCGTGGAGAAGTTTGGCTTTTCAAGTATGCCTTATTAATAATAGAAACACTTAGCATATTTATATAAGTTTATTTTACATTGCTTATTTTTATTATACAAACCCAACGCCCAAACACCCACAAAGCCATATCAACAGCCACATCCATCCACTTATATCTCAACAACATTATGACCAATACTATTGGAAATATAATTTCCCGGACACACTAGATGTTGCCGCTACTTAAAAGACAATTTCAATACCTGATAGATGGTATTAAAATTGTGTTATGTAAACGATGATACACTGCGAAGATATATTAAATTTGAACAGATGTAGTCTATTTTTAGACAGCCTCAGTTCCAATAAATTGATTATAACATTGGCATGAATTACGTATTGTTAATAACTTTATGTGTAATTTTATGTATTTACAAATCTGTAGTCCAACGTATATTATTCAATTATTGACATCTCCTTTGTGTACACGCGGACTTGTTTTTGGTCAATTGAATCACTTGTAAGAAAACGCAAAAAACATGTAATTATGGAAGCATTTTACAGAAAAAACAAATCCACGAGTATATGATAGATTGCTAGCTTTTTTCATTATTTTTGCTAGTGTATGTTAATTTTAAATGCGACTAACTGACAATAAAGACAAGCATACAAAGGCCCAGTTTGCATAGGTTATTTTTTCAGACTGGTCAATCGTCTTAGCTTTCATTATCAAAGTAGAAATAAATGAACGCAATTCCTGAATATCTTATGACATTACGTTGTATTGAAATTAACTCCTGAAATATCCGAATACAAAATGGCGTTATTATATTGTCGATTTGTTTAATAAATTTGGTAGTAAAGATAATGGATACAATTTCGTGTTGTGATGAATTCTTGAAGGACAAGACGCTTTCGCTAACAATTGAAATTCTGTGATGTAGCAGAAGTAAAAAGACGTTGGAATATGAATGTCAGATAGAAATTCAAAGACAAAAGGTTAATGACAATAAGGGAAAGAGGTGACCGCCTGAAATATGCCTTAAAGCTGAGGTGCAAAATCAAAGGCGAGAGGTTAAAGATATTCTAGTATATTCACGCAGGATGAGAGGATTGAGATATGATATGAAAATAGGGAATGGTTGCAAATTAGAGGTAGAAATACGAGCGTGACATTTACTGACTCGGGGATGATTGATAGTATCGCAGAGTTTATTGTGATTCCATTTAAAATGATTACAGAAGAGACTGCAGTAGAGTATGGAATAGAATAAAAACGAGAATGACTAATGGAACATCGCAGTTAAACAAATAAAGGAAATAAAGAAAGACAATTCGAGTTGGCATTTTTTTTCCTTTTCACAAAAGCTTTTATTACACTTTTGCTCCAATCTCGAAAAAAAATGTCTGCTGCCACCGTCCGTCTCACCTGGTGAACATTTTTTCTTATCCAACCTCAGGACGGCCGTAGACATTTCTCTCCTCGACTTTACACTTCCATTTTCTTTGAAGTCAACTCTGTTTCTCTCTAGAGAACGTAGTGTATTTTTACTCCCTTCTTTCTGTGCCGAACATGCACGAAAGCGCACAAGCATATGAATCGGATCTATCTGCAGTGAAAAGCGAAACCGAGATCTTCCGATTAAAAATCAAGTCTACTAATAGACTATACCAATCCTACCCCAAAGTGACGATTTGGTTTCGCCCAACGGCTATGAAATGAACAAGACGATAAGTGAATTTGTGGGTTTTCAAATACACTTTTTTAATAACGTGTTTCGCGTTATTGGATTTTCGTATGGTGGCGTGTCGATTCAGCGAGATTGTTCGGTTCTACTTGGGAACGTGTGTGTCGATTCAAGGGTATTTATTTGTAGCGTGGCATGTCGATTCGGCGGTGGTATTCAGAATTGCGTGGACGAATTTGTTAGGGACCGTGCCGTCACAAGTGAAATATATATATATATATATATATATATATATATATATATATATATATATATACACACATTTATTCTGACGCTCTCTCCCTCGTGTAGCGACACATTCCTTTTGCTTCGCGGGCACACTTCCTAATTTGGATATGCGCGTTTTCCAGTTACTGCTACTGCGAATTTCCTCGCAAGCCAGCCATCCTTCCTTGATGCTGATACATTAAAACGCACCCATATGCATTATGTAAGGCACACACTCATATATATCAAAAAGAGTATGGCACTTAGGGTTATTTTAGAGATGAGAAAAAATAAACTTACATACATAACATAATGTAGGACATCATAATAAACGAAAAGAGAAATAAATTAACATTAAAAGAACCGACAGCATGAAGGTTATAGAAAATTTATAAACGGAAGATAGAAATAGAAACAAAGAAATATTAATGAAATTATAAAATGCGGATACTTGAAAGGCAGAAGTAGAATCTGACTTAAACGAAATAAGCAAACAAAAAAAGAGAAAACTTTATAAAATGGGCGAATTAAATTGAAAAAAAAATGGTTGTCAAACAATTAGACCGAAATTAATATGATAGGAACAACATTTTTAAGACAAAAGAGAACAGAAAGCAATATAGTAAAATATTGGAACATAATGATAGAGGTTACCAACAAATATAAGATTGCAAAAAACAACGATAATTTATTCTTTCTTTCTATTCTTCTCTCTATTCTATTATTATTATTATATAATAAAATGAACTCATTTTTTCCCTTGTGAGTTTGACCTTAATAGGATTAAAAATCACAACATTATATTCAAATGTAATGTCCCCACACTGCAGCATAGGATCTGAGGTGTGCTATAGCCTACTACTCTGACAGTTTCTTGATATTCGTACATTACTCTATTTTTTTCCGGCGAGAGTTCATTGCCACAATCGGTTAGGATCAATGGAAGTTGTAAAAAGTAAACTTACATACATAATATAATGTAGGTCATCATAACAAACGAAAAATTAAATTAAATTTAATTAAAATTAAAAGATTCATACTCCGCCCAGGATCACTTAACACCGCTGCGGATACGTCCACAAGGGAATATACGAGGAACACCGGTTTGAGTTCTTAGTTGCTTAAAAAGTATGGATTGGCATTTTTCCGTCGGGTGAAACGCTATTTTACATTCCAGTTATTCTGTGGATTACTTGTGCCATGTTATAAATCTATTCTTCTTTTTTCCCCTATTTTCCTCACTTAATAGTATCTTTTTCTTTTTGTAGGGGGGTTGCGATTCGAAGGATTACTTAAACAAAACGAACTAACATTTGATTCCAGTTTTTACAAGAAACTTTAACAGTCAGCCAGCACCGTTCTTCATCTCTTGCAGTGATTAGTCGCTTATATATCTTATGTACTGTCTTTATACTTCTATTATATTCGCACTGATTTCATACGTGATACTAGGGAGCGGGAGAGCTGACTTTCTATTTTCGGATTACTTACTTATTCATTATTTATTTCTGTACATTAACTTTCTGAGAATTTCATTACCACAAACTACGCTATCGATATTGGAATCAGACTACATTCACATTGGTTAACAGCGACAACAAAGAAAACAATACAAAAAGAGAAACTAAAAGTAACTACCCCCAAAAAAACAACGTCAGATTTCTGTGTTTATTTATTCATTGTTTTCTTTTTCATTGGAACAAAGAAAAATAAATAAATAAAATCCAATAAACATATTTTCATTATACACGGTAAGTTTTTTCTAAATTTTATTCTTCCATTAAAAAAAACACAAAAAATATATTTAAATAAAGATATTTGCATTTTACGCTGTAACTTCTTTTTTCTTTTTTTTCTTTATTTTCTCGTTGGTGTTCTTTCACGTTCGTTTTGTTTTCATTAATTTCAATTTTACGCGTCCTATATTAGCTAAACAAGGGCGGGGGTCATCTATAGATATTAAAAGCTAAAATGTGTGTGTGTGTGTGTGTGCGGAGGGGTTTCTGTGTGTGTTGGTGTTCATTCATCGTAAACGACCTCCTCCTGCTATTACAACAATGATGTCATGTTTGACCTAGAAAACGTTGAATTTAGTTTCAACCGCCTGCAAGTGTGTTTAAAGGGTTAATTTTATTCGTTCTCAATTGTGCGTCCCTTCGGCGTAGAGGTAACGTGTCAGGTATTTTTCCGTCTTAGCCTCGATGCTTCGGTTTCGAGCCTGTCTTTCTACCTAAATCTTTTTTCCTCTTTTACACCTTTTGTTCCTCTTTTTTACATTTGTTCGCAGTTTTTTTCCAATATTTTATAATATCTAGTTTTTATAATATTAAAACAGGACCCCCTCCTACATACAAAACTCCAAACACCCGGGCAACGCCGGGTACCCCCGGTAGTATTATAATAAAAGCTAAGTACGTCCAAGGATGTAGTTCTCTTGCCACATCTGGGCAGGCGCTGCTAAAAATACTCTTTCCTGCCTTGACAGTGTGCAAAATAGGCTTTGTAGCTAAGTGGGGAGCCCTTTTCTCTTCCCTGCGACCTCTCTCCCACAGGAGAGACGTTGCAAGCCTGTCTTCGTTTTATATTTACTTCCATGACAAGTGCTCGTCTGAGCTCCAATTCCTGGTCCCACCTCGCCGTTCTTTCACGATAACCCCCGTCTATCTGAAACCACTATCAAAAATTACCCCACTCTTTATCTGTGGCAAAACCAAAACGTAGATTCCATGAACAAAGCTTCTCCCTTAGAAGTATACGCCTGTAGAACTCTGTTCCGTCTGCTTGTTTCCCACGTGACTACAAACTGAATGTCTTCAAGTCCAACTTAAACAAATTCCTAATGAACCGCCCTTAAGTAAGCAACTTTATCAAATCTCAACACAAACGTACTGTGCACGCAATAACTCTTATCCCCGAGTTGTTTCCGGGCCTTGATAAGTGATTACCACCTTGTAATAAAAAATAAGAAGCAGAAATATAAAAAAAATCATGGAATGTTTGATTTAATATAACACATTAGAGTAGGAAGAATAGATTTCAAAATATAAACGAAGAGAAAATAATGTAGGAGTAAAAATATTGGCACAAATAAATATTGAAAAAAATAAAGAAAAACTAATAATAATAATAATAATAATAATAATAATAAAGAAAATGTTGTTCTAGATTTTACTCTAAATGTCTGTTTCTAATTATTTACGTTTAATTAAATTAAAACTACTATGTTCACAACGTTTTTTTAAACAAAATACAGCAAAATATTATCCTATGAAAATGGTTTTAGTTAAGAGTATGTTCTTGTCTTTTAGAAAAAATCCAACGGAAAATGTTTTCTTTAAATCACCCCATATTGATCATAAAGACAGTAATGATTAAATGATTATTAGCAACAGAAGCTTATATGAAGATTTGCAAACGAATTACAATATATATTATAATAGCAAATATTAATTGTGTATATGAGTAGATTTATCAGAAATCATTCGTCAATTCCAATGTTCAGTTCCTGGCTGCCTTCAAAATATGTCGCAATAAAGAATAATTTGAAAGTATAATATCACATATTTTTGGAAAATAAGTGTTTTATACAAATATAACAAAACAAAAACAAACATTGCCCTACTAAATGCAATATATAACAAGTATATTTATTGTAAAGGAAAATATATTATTCAGCAGCTTTTAATTAATTAAGACTAACATATGAGTACAATTATTAAGTTTTAATATAATTTTTTGTATTTAATTTAAATGTGAATTTCGGGCGGGTTTTCTTTTCGTAAAACACGTATAAGGAGGTAAATTTCTAATTGAAAATCCAACAATTTGTCAAGTTGGAATAATACAGTCGTAAACTGATTTTGCTTTAATAATTTTATGGAAGAAAATATATGTTCGAATCTGTACGAAGTTCTGAGGAGAAAAACACATATCTGGGCTAATATTCCCATTTCTCTAAAATTTTCGCATAGTAATGATGAGATAAATAACAATAGTAATGAAGTTCATTTAATTTTTCTTTTCATATTGAATGTGTTTTAGTTTGATAAATACAAGACAATATAACGAATAAGCGTTACAGGGAATGAACAACACCGAAACTGCATATTTGCAAGTTCTACACCCCCCATCATGCATCCTTCCCCATTGTTTCATCACCGACCCCCCCCCCAAATGATACCAAAGGGTCGAGAAAGATCAATAAGGACTGAAAGACCGAGGAGCGAGCGCCAACCAGACCTCAGTTGGACAAACACAAAGAGAACTGGGACCTTGAGGAAGCTGAGTGCCATTCAAATTCCAGTATAAACCAATGGCCACTACCAGCGAGAAATCAATGGTAAGAGTCTGTTGCGATGATGCAAATTCATTTGCAAATGCTATCGAAGGAGGTGGAGAGAGCTGGACGGCTGGGGAGACTTGTTGTCACCCAGCTTCCAGAGAACACCACAGGTTTCCAATCAGATCGTGTGTTGACTTGATAACTGCGATGTGTATGTTACTAGAAATCATTAGAATGTTTTGTTCATTAAGTGTAAATGAATTTATAAATGTAAATATGCGGTCTTCTTTTTCAGAAAAATTACCAAAAACCATTATCCAAAGCGTCTTGTATCATTTGATTTTCTCAATATATATTGAATAGTTGACAAAATTGTGAACACCTTCACTTTATTCTATAAATGTAGCAATTAGCAGATTTTTTAAAAAAAATAAGAAATGAATTATTTTAATTTCATATTGAATTGCTTGATGTAATTTACCAAGCAAGGAGACAATTGTTCTTTGCGAGGTACCGGGTTAAACGATAACTTTGTCGCCCTATAGAAAACAACACTACAGCTTTGCTATATAAGATTTTATTCAAAAAATCAATTCAAATGATTTAATTATGTAGTATATCTGGTACAGTCAACGTAGCCGCTTTTAGCCTCAATCACTATTTGTATACGGGTACATAATTAAGAGCATGCCTTCTCCAAATGCGCCGGCAAGAGCTCGGCGAATACTCGGCGGATGGCGACGATCAGGCTGACGTTATGTTGAGGAAGGTCTTGTTAGTGATGTTCTCGATATTTAACAAAACGAATTATTTTTAGCGGTTTCAGGTCGAAGAAAGAGGAGGGAAGTGAAACAAAGGATACAAAATCGTTGCGCTCCTTCTGAAGTCAATCCGGACCCTCTTTCCCATGAGGACAAGCGGTGTGTTTTGCTTCAACACCCAGGTCCTTTCAGCGGCCTTTTGGTACACTTTGGTGTTGACTCTCTACCTGGCTTCGAGGACGTGATGTGGTATAAGGTGGCCCTTGTTTGAAACCACACAAAAAAACAAGGACCGGGCCTGGGACTTCGATACTCTGTGCCCTTAAGCATGAAGGGTTCGTATTTGCATTTTGATAGCATTGGCAATGGTCCTGTTATCATAATCTGGACCGGTAGATAGCATGAGTTGTAAAACGGTTCATCTCCAATCTCGTTTGGTGAACATTGTGTAATGTTCACACATGACAGAAGGCTCCTATAGCTATTGGGATTTGTATACAACTTGCCAACTAGTAGATGGACTGCAACAACACATTAAGAAAACTGTTTTTTATTAAACGATAATGACATTATATCCTTCCTAATAAATCTACAATTTTATTTTTCCATGTTATAGGTTAAGATAGTGGTAATTAATGATAGCTAACAGCAAGAAAATCTAAATTTAACAATCAATTCTCATTACTAAAAGGGTATTTTCCTTTGGAAAATCACCGTCTTCTTCTAGAGCAATCTTGATCTTGGTTTCCGTTACCTAAACACTATTGTATAATTATCTTATTATAATTAGCCAACTATCCTCGCAGTGAAAGATAATTTCACTATATTCCTTAACATTTTTCTCATATTCTTGGAATTTTATTCTGTTTATCTTCTGATTCTTTGTTTTCCTCTTTTTTCCTCTGATTTTGTTAACGATGTTTACAACTAGTGCTATAACATGTACAGATTTATAACTTTTACACAAAAAGAATCTTAGTGAATAATGCAATTCTATATTAGATAAAGATGGAATAAAAATATTTGGACCAAGGCTAAATACCTAACAAGATTATCAGTCATTGAGGGTACATCATCAGTCCATACACTTAATTGGTTCTTATATATAATTGCTTATTTTCTAGACATGAATTCCAATTCCAAATCTATCTAATATTTTCCGGTCATTGAAATAGCTAAAACCTAACACGTTCATGAAAAACGTTTCAATTATCATCAATTACTCGAGGAAATAAATTCTCAAATTGGCTCGACTTGTACACAGATTTGTCCAAGTTTCATGAAGAATAGTGCACGTTTCCGGACTCAGATACATAACAAGGAAGCTTTTCGTTGTGTCTTGTAATCGTCTGATTTGAGAAAGCGACTTCGTTGAATTTACTTCTATACTTTTATCAGCAACGGGGTTTAAATTTGTTTGGAGGGAGCATAAACAATTTATTCACCAGTAGAAAAAGCTTATGCTTTTTAGCGAACGCGAATTTCGTAAGATACCTAGCGCATCACATATTTTCTTTACAAACACATCTGTTCTCGAGGATTAATCTTCTTTTTTTCCTTACCACATATTCTTTTTGTAACTCAGAACCATTATGTAACCGTTTCTTATATTTCAACTTGAAGTTTTTATAGATCATAATTTCATAGATGGATTCATAGTGTCTGTTTAGACCATAATTTCTGTTGAGATTTTTTCACAAAATATGAAATGAACCTCACAATGAATAAGAATTGATTCTCCCATCTTTCGAATTAAGCTTTTCTCTTTCGCGTCTTCTATTTGAAAAAAAAAAACTTCAAAACTGAATAAAAAATATGAGGTAATTTCATACATAACATGCTAACAAACTTAACCGCACTACACAATGCCGCCATCATGACAAACATCTGCCAGACATAATAACATACTCTGTTGTTAAGGAGATTTTTATGGCACAAAGCTAGTAATAGGATTCCATTCCCAAGAGGAAATTGTATATAGTTTAAGTACTCCAAGGCCAAATTGATCGCATTCGAAATTTCATGTAGACATTTCTTCACAGTAGTTAAAAATTAGGCTTTCAAAGAAACAAAACAATGCTACTCAGAAATATAAATGAGTGATTAAATGTGAAGGATTTCTTTAGTTTCTTGTCATTAACAAAAGATACAATAAGCATCTCGTATGTATCCATTGTGTCATTTTTATTGCATGCCCTACATATCGATCATACTTGTCATACATAATAAATAGAATTATGTGGTAGCAACTACTTACACAATAACATTTCTAGACTAGACAGCACATATAAAGTGTGATTCATAAGTAACATGAAAGTTGTGTTGTAAAATAATTACAATATTAATCTAGACAAATTTAATATCGTAAGACGTCTGCTAATTTGTTGAGTTGCTCCTTTAATATAAAATGTTGTTAATACCAAGATTAACAAGACAGTAGATCAACTTAAGCAATCAAACTTATAGATCACTATTCAGTTAGAGATCGAAATAAAATAATTCACTAGGCATAACATTTCCAAGATCGCTCATAAGCACCCGATAAATACATTCATAGTTATTCTCTTTCAAGCAAAAAGGAATGTTAATTAAATTATATACACATCCAATTATATAAATATTTTGTTCACTCTCAGTTTTTTTCGTTTATTTTTTCCAACAGAACATGACCCTCCCATATATTAATTACTAATTTTATCCAATGTAAATTTGCTGTGAAAGCTTTTTATACTCGAACCCTTACTATGGATCTAATGCAGTTACGAGAATCGACCAACATTGACGGTGTTCTAGTAATCAACTTCACAAACTAGCTACTTGGATGCTCCCAGTTTGAATCCAGTTCGTTACACAAAATCACGTTGAATTAAGTTGTTGAAAACCCTTTCCCATCCGTAAGAAATCGATATCCCTTTAGATAAAATCTGACTTGAAGCATATCGAAGAAACCAACCCCAATAATAAAATTGTTGGATTCATACGATATGATGATGAGGACAAAAATCGTCAACAGATGTGACACAAATTAAATAAAAAACACGAAAATAAATACTTAATCCGATAAAAAAAGGCATTTGTATGGACGGTTGTATGATTTCTTAATATATTCATGTGTGTGCGTGGAAATCCTAACGTGTTCTGACATGTGCTTTGTTAACAGAAACTAATTAGCTTGAAAAAAGTATTTTCTTTACCCACGTTTATATCTAACAAGACATATCGCAACTTGGACGTAAAAATGCGTAGGAAAAATGAAGAAGCTGTTGAGTTACGTTATATATAAACTTCTACTTATAAGTATAATAAAGGAGGCAGATTGCAGTAAAGGAAATTCTAATGTCTTGCTGTTCAAATGTAAAAATATCAAATCTCCTTTTAAATAATCTAAATAAATTTATGTTTTGTATTTGACAGTCATATTTTACCCATCAAATATCCATACATTTGCAATCGCTGCTCTGTATTTCTTGTCCCTAAATGCCATAGTATTTTCAATGAAACCGACTATTTAGCTAAGTTAGTACCGGGGATAAGACACTCCATTATATCTTTTTCATTCCAGCATTCAAACGACTTTGTAGAAATCGCATCTCATGAATTTTGATTCTTAATCAGAAGTAGTAGGAACGATCTGCTTCCGTGATTTGCGTCACAAAGATTTTATTTCTACTTTTACTTCTTAATGAAACATTAATCAATTTTACATTTTGATTATTGATCAGTGTTAGTATTTTTTTTTTACATTTTCACCCCAAACAAGGCACATTGACACTTTGATGTAGGGGGCTACTGTCTGGGACATAACCTACAGGGATACTATGTGGGGAGTTAGCCAGCAAGATGTCGGTTCATGTTAGACTTGAACTTCTGCCTGTAAGTACAGTTGGGGAAGTAGGAACCCGGAAGGGAATTCCAAAGTCTAGCACTGCTGGGGAAGAACCTACTGGAGTATCTCTTACAACTAGGGGTCTCTACTGTGAAGGGTGGGGTTTTGCTGTTTGTCGGGTTTGTCGGGGGTATTTACGTAGAGGGGTTACGAGTGCTTGCAGTTACTCAGAACATTCACCAGTAAAGTACTTGTAGAACAGGCAGCGGGATGCTACATTTCGTTGATGGGACAAAGGCTGAAACTTAGATGGCAGTTCAGAACCTATTAGGTTGGCGACTCTCTTTTAAATTTTGTCTAGGAGAGAGAGACTAGTAGCAGATGCACTGGCCCAAATATGACAAAAATACTCAATACATGGGCGAATAGTGGCCTTCGAGATGTACAGGATACTTTCGGGCGTTAATAGCTTTCTAGCACGATAGAGAGAACCTACTTTTTTGGCAACGGTCAATGTAATTGTTTTAACTAATATTTCCTGTGAACGTTAGGCCGAGGAGCTAAAAATGTGAACTTTCAAATAAAGAGGCTTTAGCCATTGTTATTGGTAGTAGAGAAGGTGTCTTATAATTATTGAATTAAACAAGTTTAGTCTTGGCAACATTGAACGTGACCATCCATTTTGTTCCGATTCCACTACAGATTCGAGGTCATCCTCTAGTGTTTCTGCCATTTCTTTAGATATGTATTCATTTGTTGTCTTGTTGTGTCTGTTATAGATCGTGGTGTCATCAGCATATATACCCATCTCACAGACAATTTTGTCAGCGAGGTCATTTGTGAATATTAGGAATAATAGAGCTCCAACGATCGACCCCTGAGGCACTCCCGCATTTATATCATATTGTTTAGATGTACGACCATCGAGGACCTTCTGGATTTTTCTCATTTCTAAGAAGGGTTGTATTATTTTTAGTACTCTTCTGGTAATACCGTATGATCTGATCTTCCTGGGAAGACCTTCATGGCATACCCTGTTAAAGACCTTAGATATATCTAGAGCTACGGCTCTACCCTTCCCTGCTTTGTAAAGTGAATGGTATAACATATAACGAAACATGCTTTCTTCTGGTCTAAAAGAACATATGTGTGCAAATAATAAAATCAGCAGCAGGAGTAAGATAGCTGGCTACCAGAAAATATTAGCAGCAGCAGCCTCCTTGGCACATAAGCATATGAAGCAGTGTGCACACGCTGATGTCATGCGGCGAAAGGAGAGAAAAAAATAAAGTACGTGTCATTTAGCAAGAGAAGCAAGTTGCGAACCGGAAAATATGGACTTGTTGACAAGGGCGAGGAAGCGCTGGTTATGGTCATCGTTGGGTGGCATTGTAAAACACATGTGTGTGCGGAAAAAACATATTTGAAATATAATGAAATTCGTTAATTTGGAAAAAGCAGAAATAAATGCACTTAAAAAATACCGTATTGGACTTTTATATTTGTCATGGATTTATTTGTTCCTTCGTGATGACGTCTAAGATCACGTGCAATCCGAAGTTTGTTAACGACTCCGTTAAAGTGTAATGGTCACGTTGCATAACGAGTATTTTGTAATTTTTTTTTTATTTTACTAATAATGGAGGACACTAGTTCTTTTATCTTTCTTTAATCAGACTTAATACAATCTTTCCAATGTTTTTCTTAATCAGACCTAGTAAAAATAATAACTTTTCCATTTTTCTTAATCAGATTAAAAACAAAATAATATCTTTTAAAATAATTTCTCAATCAAGCTACGTTAAATATATTTTCCAATCTTTTTTATAATCAGACATAGAAGAAACAATATGATTTGTATATTATTTTTATCAGACTCGGACGAAATTGTTACTTTCTCATTTTCTGTCGTAATAAGAATAAATAGAAATAGTCTATATTGAAATGTTCTTATTTTTTAATTAGACTTGGTGAAAAACTCTCCATTCAATTTTATATTACGCGATTTTATATTTTCCGATATTTAAAATATTTTCCTGTCAACATTTTTAGTCGCGTGCAAGCGACTCTATAAGTAACTCCGTCGGTCGGTCGGTCGGTCGGTCGGTCGGTCGGTCGGTTGATTGGTCTGTCGGTAGCTCGGTATGTCGGTCTTTCCGTAACACTTTTGTGATTGATCTTTTTGATTAAAATCAAAGGTATGTTGTTAATAGATGCTGTTCTTAGCTTTTTAAGCTTGTCTTGGCCTTTTGACCAATATCAAAATGTAGTACCTTATCTTACTACATGTTGTACTTATGTTTGTAACTTTGTGATATAAAGTGGGCGATCACTTTTCTGTATTAATTTAATGTAAAAGGATCACCTACTTTACAATCAGTCAGTCTCAAAGCCATTCAAGTCATTCTCCAGATCATTCAAGTTGTTTTGAAGGAGTCCAGTTATTTCTTAAGAATTCAAGTCATTCTCAAGGTCATTCAATACATCCGTAAGTTCATTTAAGTAATTCTAAGTCATTTAATTTTTATTTATTTAAATCATTTCAGCTCATTTTTCGGTCATTTTAGTTTATCTTTAAGAATTTCATGTCAATCCCATATTCACGCATTCATTCATTACACGAGAACACGCAACTAATGGCTATCGGCCTCGTTCATTTAAGCATCTTTTTTTTTAATATGCATTAAGTGTTCGCAAATGATCAATATTTTAATTTTATTAATGACAATAAAAACTTCATATATGTAATTAAATTGGATTCTGTTTATTATACAATATCATTTGAAAACTACATCCTAACGCATATTACAGCATCATCACGTTAATCCACTGGTTCTCGTGAAATACCTAAGTTAAGCAACATTGAGTCTGGCCAGTATAAAAACTGGCATCCACTTAAAAATGCCAGATGCTGTTTGTGCTCTCAACTTATCTCAGTATTGGTTTTAATCGTCCTGTTCTTCCCGATTTCAACTGAAATAAAGCAGTACCAATTCAGGAGATGTGTGTTTAGGGATTGTGCAATCCAAGTTTTAGAAAGACACTCGAAGCTACCGTTGCATGAGCTATCTATTCTCCTTGTAGACTGGATGAAGGCATCGACAAATAAATTTAAATATAATTGTATTTTATTGTATTATGTTCTGGAATTAATTTATTTATGTGTTGTCTATTTTAATATCAGATGAAACGTGTTTATATTTGTACATTGAAAAATCTTATGATTATTTTTATTTTGTTTGTCTTTTTGTTTCATTGTGTATATTTTCTTTTTTATTTACTCCATTTATTTTTTCAGATATGTTATCTCCTTGTCTTATCTTCCTTGAAATGCGCGAATTTCCACCTGTAAAGGCTAAGAAATACTTTATGTAGATATTTATAATAGATTGCCAATGTTATGTATCGGTCCTTGTGCTCATGGGATTATAAAACATTAGTTAAATAAATTGTTAAAAATTAATAAAAAATAAAAACATGAAAAATTGAAATATTCATACAATAAAGATATTTACTCCTCATATTTGGAGACGATGTTTCTGACAGCAAGTCTTTAATTGCTATTTTTGTCTCATGATTTATTTCATAATACTCTTCTCATTTGTAACTTTTAAATATTGAAGTAGTATTTTAGCTCTTTAATCACGTGGATAATTTGAGTGATTTATGCCGTGTTTTAAGATATTTACATAAAACATTGTAGCTCGTATTGTTTAATTCAAATCACGGTTTCCAGTTTCACGAATTTAAGTACGTGAAGGCTTTTGTGCGTGGAAATAAATTAAATTAGTATATATATATATATATATATATATATATATATACACACATATATATATATATATATATATATATATATATATATATATATATATATATATATATATATGAAAATACTGGAAATAGTATTCCGACAAAATAAGGGAATAAAAAGGAACAAACAGTATTATGTGTTCATCAACGTTTCGTCTTTATTCATCCAGAGGAAGTCTCGAAATAAAGACGAAACGTTGATGAACAAATAATACGGTTTGTTCCTTTTTATTGCTATATATATATATATATATATGTATATATATATGTGTATATGTATATATATATGTACATATATATATATGACAGAATTGACACAATATATATATATATATATGTACTATAGTAATGGGCGTTGACCTTATTATATGTATATATGTGTGTATATATATATTAATATGTATGTATATATATATATATCAATACATATATATGTATGTATATGTATATATGCATGTGTATATATATATGTTCGTGTATGTACATACGGATATAGATTATATATGGTGTACTATAGTAAAGCGCGCTGGTCTTAGTATATATATATATATATATATATATATATATATATATATATATGTATATATACATATATATATAGGTATATATAAATATATATAAATATATACATATATACGCATATATATATATATATATATATATATATATATATATATATATATATATATATATAAATAGCTAAAGCTTCGCCCTTTTTAAACTATTATCATTATATTTGCGCGTATAATATTATCCTTTATCTATACAGGTGATAGATAACAAAAATATGCAGCCATTTTGTTCAACATTATACATTTGCAAAAAGTAAAAAAATGGCAATCATTCATGGATAAAAATGGCAGGTTACATTTATGTATGATTGTTCAAGTTTATGTGCTGTTTGTGCATCAATACACAGCTTTTGTTTTTTTGAAATTCCAAAAGATACGAATTCATCGGAAATGGAATCAGCTACAAATAATACCGTCGTATACCTTTTCCTTATACTGTTTTATAATGGCGCAAGTATTTAGCGATATTATATACGCATAAGGATGTTTTTAGGTTTCTTTCATATCGCGGTAATGTTTACGTGGCTTGCTACACGAATAATTTACTGCAAACTATTTAATCGCCAGAAATACTAATCAAGTAAAAAGAGAAAATAATTTTCATATGCAGCAGCAATTGCCAATAATATATCTAATGAACTATCTCCGGATACGTTAATGACTTAAGGTATTCTAAATCTTGTTTTATATAAATTGAACGTCTTCTTAAAATGGGAGCTTCTTTACACTAAACACATCCGACATATGAGATGGGTGTAGTTTGCTTGAAGCATTGTATAGTATGTTGTTAAATGGAATTGTAGAAGGCGGTACAATGCAGAAGTAACGGAAATACACAAGCTAAAGCAGGTGACCTGCTTCAGCTTGTGTCTTTTCGTTACTTCTGCATTGTACCGCCTTCTACAATTCCATTTAACTACATCCGACATATATTTGATCTGAAAGAAGGAATTAGAACTACATTGAATGAAGATAACTACACGCATTCATTTCGGACAAAAGAAGTGAAATGTTGTAAATCCTGAAAGTGCATTCAATATAAAAAGACACTTTATAATAAATTTTAAATAGCGTTGTAACATGATCATGAAATTAATATAAAACGCTATTAAATTAGATATAATTTCTATGGAGAAATTTTTAGTAATTTTTCGACATACAATGTACAGATTACCGTGTTGCTATTTTTTCTGCTGAAAAATGAAATATTGTTATAATTGAACGCGGTTTGATATTATACATCGAGTACTGATACTCACTGAAGTATCACTTAGTTCAGCGGTAATGAGTGTTAAGTTTTTTATTCAGCCATTTAATTCTGAAGTAAAACCAATATTAATTAAAGAATAATCAAGAGAAATATAGTGTTCCATACATTCTACTGCGTCTTTTCTAATTTACGTTCACCGTTCTTGTATTTTACATAAAAAAAAACAATCCCTGCTTCATAAGAATTATGGAACGGAATAATATAACACTCAAATGACATTATTGTATTCTGAAGTTCTTGTTTTCTTGAGCAAAATGATTATTATCTACCGTTCCTCGCTTTTCGGTTTTCTACGTTGCAGTTTTAATTATTTAAATTTAATTATATTAAAAAGAAACACTTACTAAATATGTTATGTGTTTCTACTTTGTAGACGACATATTTGTTATTATGAATAATTTAGACTAAAAATACAACAGTATTGAATTACAAATGAAAAATAGCATAATCTTCTAGTTTTATCGTATGGTTATATTTTTTTTATATATTTATCAGTGCATTTTTCTTCCTTACTTACTGCATATGTACTTACCATGATTAGAAGTACTTTAATTCCCATACGTATTTACCGCGGACATTTGTAATACTGATATTTTCTATTTACACATTTTCTTAAAAATGACTGTGTTATATTGCCACTTAAAGTAAGCAACTGATGCCGTAGCAATATCAACATAATATATACTACAGGGTGACCCAAGAAAACGAGGTCGTGTACACTTTATATGATATCTCCATTATTTAGTCACCGAGTTCCCTTATTTTATAGGACATGGCAGAATCAACAGCCTTGAGTACACCAAGACCCCGTGGGAGCTGGTACAAATAATACACTGTTAAACTTTACTACAAGACAGACTCGTTTTAGAAAACCCAGGACAGTTTCATGCGTCAGTTCGAATGTGAGAAGGCTCCATCCGAAAGCAGAATTCAGAACTGGGTGGACTACTTCGAGAAGTATGGGACCGTGGAGAACCTCAAGGCTGCCAGAGAGAACCGTCCAAGCCATTCGGGACGTCCCAAGAAGCGAACAATCGAGATGGTCGGAAGAGTGACAGGGTCTCTCCAGCAGAGTACGAAACGGTCTGTGCCTAAGCGCAGTCAATACCTCGGTATGCCCCGTGTGACTTGCAGGAGAGTGCTGGTAAATGATATCAGGGATTAACCATACAGAATACAGACGCTGCAGACTCTTACATGCTCAGACAAGAAGCAGAGGAGGGATATTGCAGTCAAGATGCTCGAGAAGACCGATGGATTGCGAACTCCAAGACAAATGTCTTCTGGGGGTTTTGCAGACCCAAATGAAGTAGCTACCAAGCCCCTGCACTCTCCAAAGTGCACGGGGTGGCCTGCAATCTCAGCCAGAGACATCATCGGACAAATCTTCATCGAAGAGCCTGGCGCAGTAGTGACAGTCATTAAGGTAGCGTATGTGGAGGTCCTCAAAACCTCACACCATCTACCAGTCGCCCATGAGCAAGTTCTAGTTCCATCAGGAAGGACCAAGTTCTCATACCTCAGACCTGTCCCGAGATTGGCTGAAAGAGAATTTCGGAGGACGAGTGATCAGTCTCAAGACTGATTTTGAGTAGGCACACAATAGCTTGGACCTATTCCCCCCAGATATTTTCTTTGGTGCTATCTTAAGGACAGAGTGTACGCAGGGAAACCCACAACCATCAGGGAACTCAATGAAGCCATCAGGGAGGAGATGAGAGCCATTACCAATATGGTCTGTAAGAACATCAGGGACAACTTCGTGCTGCGCCTGAATAAATTCATGAAGCTAAATGGAGGCCATATGCTGTAGAACGGAGAAAAATGGCAAATAACCTAGTGTTTTGATGTGATGTTTTGAATATAATAAACTTTCGGACAAAACACTAAGACTCAGGGTCTAATTAGAGTGAGGCCCGTTTTGAGGGGGTCAGCCGGTATTTCAAAGCAGAAAGTGATTGAACTAGAACGAATTTATAATCAAAAAGTATAGGTTGATGTTATTATTAAAATCGATAAAAATATGCTCCAGGTACACTGCTAGAAAGCAGCTGCTATAACTTCACGATAAAAAATGGGCTATTGGACATAGGGTCATAGATTAGAAAACACATACGTTATTATTACTGCCAGAAAGAATGCTATTGATAAAACACAACGGGGGACTATGAATTAAATTTCTGTAGTTACCGATACTTATTTTCCATGGGGCAATGTGAAAAATACGTTGCTTTAATAGAAGAATAAATACGTATGACATTTAGTCATCAGCTTTGTTTCGGTTTAATCTTAGATTCATTATATTAATAAAAGAATCGGCGGATACTACTTACTCGTGATAAACAAATAGTCATTTGGTAGGAAAATAAAAAAGCGGAATGTAAACGTACAACAATATATATATATATATATATATATATATATATATATATAGCGTTTAAAGATAGTGCACATATAAACTAAGTATTGAACTTATGATTAAAAAAAAAACAGAAACTATCAGAAAAAAAACGATGTTGAATAATTTCCCAGGAATGTCCAAGAACCTTTTGTTTAAATGAAAATGATGTTTTCTTCTGATAAGTTTCGATGGCAACATAAACTGTATAAGTATTACAGATAACACAAAAGGTTTCGGTGTGTGTAACGTGCATCCAGGAGATAAGCCCCCGCGTGTTTGCGTGTTGTGTGGGTACGTGGGAGAGACGGATGAGGGGAAAAAGACTTACCTCGAGACCAGCTCAGCGTTACCGACCAAAAATAGAAAAGAGGGACCAAGATGGCGACCGCCGTCTTTTGTAAAGTATGATGTCTCGCAAAGTCACACGAATTCTCGGAATATGCAAATTTAGCCGACCTAGAACGACGATAAAAGCGGGTGAGGGGAAAGACGTGGGGAGTGACGATTGAGTTGGCTGGGGAATCGTGTGGCTGTTGCTTCTTGTGCCGTGTTGAGAATATCTTACCGTGTTAAAGAGAGAGTCGGGCGCCATCTTGAATTTTTCCCTACATTTTTTTTTTCTTACAGTAATTTCTCACTTTTACAAGCTATTCCGGCCATTTGGCCTCTAGGACTATGACCGAGTCGAAATTTGACTTAAAGCTCATACCCGAGTTTGACGGGTCCACGTCCATCGTCGACTGGGTTGAAAGGGTCGAGCTGACGTGCGACCTTTGTGAGGTGAAAAGGGTACACACTGTAATTCCCCTGAGATTGGCTGGGGGTGCCTTGAGTGTATATCAGTAACTCAGTGCTGCCGAAAAGGGAGATGTCACCGCAATTAAAGCTGCGCTGTACAAGGCATTTGCCATGGATCCTTGTACTGCCTATGAAAAATTTGCTTCCCAAAAACTTCTACCGGAGGAAAGCGTGGACGTTTTCTTCGCTGAGTTAAAGAAACTCGCAGTTCTGTTCGGTGGAGGGGTGTCGGAGCGGACGCTTGCGTACGCGTTTGTGGCGGGCCTTCCCACTCGGGTGAAGCAGCTACTGAGAGCCTCAACCAGCGTTTCAACAACGACCATGGAACACTTGATGGAACGTGCTCGAGCCATCATCAAAGATGAGGAGGACCTGGGGGAACCAGTTGTGATGGCGACACAGACAGGCCAGATTGGCGCTCGGGAGATTCCGAATCAGAACCCTGCAACCAATGGGAAATGTTTTCACTGCGGCCGACGCGGACATTTTGCAAGGAATTGAACCAACAGGGGGCGTGTGCGCTGTTTTAAGTGTGGCGGTTTGGGGCATCTAGCCCAAAACTGTGCGGGAAACGTATCAGGGGAGAGGACGTCAGCGCCGCCCTGCTCCCCAAGCAAAATTTGAACAAGGCGCAACCAGTAATAACCGTCTACGTAAACAGGATACCCTGCTCAGCACTTCTCGACTCAGGCTGTTCGCATACTATAGTGAGCACCAGGCTGTGTCCAAGTTGGACTAAGAGGAAGATCAAAGTCACCACGATAGGAGGCGAGACCCAGACATGCTGTGGAGCTGGAACTGTCAAGATCTACACGGACACCGGTGCAGCCACTAAGATCAATGTGCTCGTGACCCAAGGAAATCTCCTGGGATTTGACCTGTTGCTCGGATACGATGCCATCAAGGCGCTGGGGGGAGTCGCAATTCATCGGGATGGAAAGGTGCGATTCTTAGAGGCCCCAGTGTGTGCAGCGCTCCATATCGATCGGCCGGATTTTACAGTGGACTACGACTCGCGCAAGAGGGCCTGGATTGCATCTTGGAAGTGGACCGAGGGAATGGCACCGACTAAACTCAAAAATGGGGTTGCAGAGTACCCTATACCCAGTGAGGGCCGAGCAGAATACGAAAGGGAACTAAAGGCGTGGATCCAAGATGGCTGGTTAATCCCCTACCCTGAGGACAAGCTTGGGCCTCCGAAGGGTCTAATACCCTTGATGGCAGTAGTCCAGCATAACAAGTCGAAAGTACGGCCCGTGCTGGACTATAGGGAGCTTAACAAGCATATTGAAGCCTACACTGCCGATGCTGACGTATGCGCCAGTAAGTTGAGGGAATGGCGTCAGAAAGGCACTAATGTCTCAATATTGGATTTACGAAAAGCCTATTTACAGGTGCGAGTTGATGAGACGTTGTGGCCGTTCCAGACAGTTTGGTTCCAGGGGCAGAGGTACTGCCTTACACGCCTTGGCTTCGGCCTAAATGTGGCACCACAGATCATGAAGACTATTGTCAACACAGTATTGTCCCAAGAAAAGCCCATGAGGGACTCAACTTCAGCTTACATTGATGACGTATACGTCAATGAAGATGTACAGTCTGCGTCGTGTGTCAAAGAAAAGTTGGCTCAGTTTGGTCTGGAATGCAAGAATCCCGAACGTTTAAGGGAAGGAGCACGTGTATTGGGATTGGATGTTTATGAAGAGGATGGCACCCTACAATGGAGGCGTGGCAGTGAAATTCCAAGCATCCCCAACCTCGTTACAAGGCGGACCGTTTTTTCCTGGTGTGGAAAACTTGTTGGTCACTTACCGGTCTGTGGCTGGCTCCGCGCAGCTGTTGGTGTGATTAAACGCAGAGCAAATTTAACAACCACGGGTTGGGATGACATATCCGATGATGTCCTACTAACTCTGATGATTAAGGAGACACTGGAGAGAGTGAACAAGAAGGACCCTGCCTGTGGGCGGTGGTGTGTTAACGGAGACAACGTAGGTGTGTGGGTTGATGCCAGTTCTTTGGCGTTGGGAGTATCGTTGGAGCAAGGAGGAAACGTGTTCGAGGATGCATGTTGGCTGCGGCCCGTAACAGATTCTCAGCATATCAACCTGGCAGAGCTGGACACTGTTGTAAAGGGGGTAAATCTGGCCCTGCAGTGGCAGTCTAAGAAGTTGACCTTGTACACAGATTCTCTCTGTGTCTACCACTGGGTGTCTGACACACTGTCAGGACGGACACGAATCCGTACCAAGGCAGCAAGCGAAATGTTAATACGGAGAAGGCTAGACACGCTAAAAAACCTGGTATCTGAGTATGGGCTATCACTGAGCGTTACTCTGGTGCCATCACATTGTAATCGTGCTGACCAACTGACCCGTGTACCTCACAAATGGTATGAAGCCGCGAAGATGGGAATGGAGATTACTGCTCGATCTTGTGCAGTTGCAATCGACCCATGTCAAATACAAAAAATTCATGTACAGAGCGGACATCCGGGTATCAAGAGGACCCTTTATTTTGTGAGGCGTGCATACCCAGCAGTGGCCAAGATGGATGTCAGACAGATCGTCAGAAATTGTGAGGCTTGCCAGTCTATTGATCCTGCACCAGAGCGATGGCAGAAGGGTCGCTTGGAAGTTGAGAGTGTGTGGCAGCGGCTGGCCATGGATATTACCCATTACAGTGGCAAGCCCTTTCTAACTCTCATTGATTGCGGGCCTACGAGATTTGCGGTGTGGCGGCAGATGACCAGACAGGATTCAGCAAATGTTGTTCGCCACCTATCATCCATTTTTTTTGAGCGAGGTGCGCCGGAAGAGCTCCTGACTGACAATGATGCAGCGTTTTGTAGCCAGCAAGTCCGGCAGTTGTTAGATGAGTGGGGCGTCCGTCTACGGTTGCAATGTGCGCATGTGCCATCAGGAAATGGCATTGCTGAAAGAAGCCATCGCAGCATCAAGGGAATTGCTGCCAGGAAGCGATGTACTATTGCGGAAGCAACATATTGGTACAACATTACGCCAAAGGACGGGACGTCCCCTTCAACCGCACCTGCGAATGCTATTTACACGTACCAAGTCGGAGTGAAGGGAATCAACACTACGCAGCCAACCGACAAGGGAACATATAACAGATATGAAGTGGGAGATCCAGTGTGGGTGCGGCCTCCATGAAATCGGTGCACCGACAAGTTTAAGCGAGGACACATATCTGGAGTGATTAGCCAGCAGTCTGTTTTGGTCGATGGAACCCCACGACATGTGCGAGATCTTCGCCCAGCTACCGAGGTGCGTCATAAAACTACAGAAGAAAGCAGTGAAGCGTCTAGCGATGAGCTGCCGATGCACGGATTCAGTGAGCCCCTTCCAGAGACTGATAGCGATACTTCATCTGATGAGGCGGAACCAGATCCAGATCCCGAATCTGAAACAGTTAATGTACCTCTTCGCAGAAGCACACGCACTAAAAGGCCCCCCAGTGCTCTCTATGTGATCATCAGATCAGGGGGGAGTGTAACGTGCATCCAGGAGATAAGCGCCCGCGTGTTTGCGTGTTGTGTGGGTACGTGGGAGAGACGGATGAGGGGAAAAAGACTTACCTCGAGACCAGCTCAGCGTTACCGACCAAAAATAGAAAAGAGGGACCAAGATGGCGACCGCCGTCTTTTGTAAAGTATGATGTCTCGCAAAGTCACACGAATTCTCGGAATATGCAAATTTAGCCGACCTAGAACGACGATAAAAGCGGGTGAGGGGAAAGACGTGGGGAGTGACGATTGAGATGGCTGGGGAATCGTGTGGCTGTTGCTTCTTGTGCCGTGTTGAGGATATCTTACCGTGTTAAAGAGAGAGTCGGGCGCCATCTTGAATTTTTCCCTACATTTTTTTTTTCTTACAGTAATTTCTCACTTTTACAGTGTGTAGCTGATCTGTATAAGTTTTAAAATTTGCAGACATATAGCACTGTCTTTCCTGTGTGGAGAAGAAAATCATATGCGAAAAATCTGAAAGATCCAACATGTTTATGGAGTTATTGCGGTTTCTAATTGGTTTCTAGCACAACGTGGATCGATTTGATCGGTCACTTCCAGTAGGCAGTGTCTATGAGTAGAAAGTTCAATTTTATTTGGTTATATCTTCATTAATTTCCTAAGAATCGTGATAATGAATCTCCTTGCTGCTTTGACTGCTTGGAAACTGGGTAGAAAATACCATTCAAGAATCCATTCTTGATGATCAGACCGACTGGTTCGGAGCCAGGAATTGGCCAAGACCTGGCGGACTGAGGTACGCCGTCTGTGTATCCTCTATTATAATCCAAATCTGACGTGCTTTTATTTTAGCTCGATCCCATGATGTAAATTGATGTTTAATTTATATTTTAATGATTTGATCATGCTCAATAAACATTTGTCAAAGATCAAAATGTTAATGTGTTACTTTTGATTAGAAAACGGAAAAAAGGATGTAGGGATGATCGATGGAAGGAAAAAATATAAGAAAGCGTACGCGTGTCTTTCTATCAAGAACAATATTGCATATCAAATTATAAAAACTAGGATTATTAGAATATCGCTACATCGCTATATGTATATATATATGTATATACATATGCATATATATACATTTATTGCAAGCAGAAGTACAAATGCGACAACCGTCAAGTCAACTGAACAACAAACGATAGTCGAACGCTTCAACTTATATGACTCAACACGAAATAAACCCTAAATGCGACTTGACATAGTGTCAAATATATCCTTCTACACGGCCCTTAACAATTCCGTTGAAACGACACGACCCGACACAGTTCAATCATTCACAGCTGATATTTTAAAACCATATAAGACATTGAAAATACTAAAAATATAAGAATGAATGTTCTTCCTGCTAACATTATACAAAACGCGTTTTTAATTGTAAGCATTCTTGTTTAAATTTATCATATTTAAAAAAAAAAAACATCATAACAACAAAGGAAATTTCACACATCGATTAGTTCGTATGTAAAGACAACCAAGAATAAAATATGTTTTTAGTATCTTATTTCCAAAAAAAACATCCGTCTTATTATTTTAATAATAATATCTCTTTCAAATGTGACACATTCATATATTCAATTCTTGTAGAAGTAATTGCGATTGTAAATTTTTCAATTAATGTACATTCTGTCCTGGGAATGTCTGATGGGCTACTTAAAGCTGATGTGCATTCATTTCGAAACAAAAGTCCCAATTATTTTAGTTTTCCTAGACGGATCATTGTGCGAAATTAATGACGAAATAGAAAATAACAAACGCCTTCAATCATGTAACTCGGCGTGAAATTATATGTATAAAGTCTTTGTTAATAACTATTTATATCAATCTATCTATCTATCTATCTATCCAGCTCTCTATATCTCTCTTTCTCTCTCTCTCTCTGTCTGTATATATATATTTATATATATATATATATATATATATATATATATATTTCAATTAAATGAAACGGAATTTAACTTATTGCCAATTAATTCTATATTTGACCCTTTCAACGGTCTTCACTTTTAACTGCAACTGACATGACTAAATGCCATATTTATAGTAAGTCCGAATATTATAAAATCCTTCAGAATTAATTGGCAGGTATAAATTAATCTACAAAAGGTTAAAAATATATAAATTGTTCAAACAAGTTGGATAGACTCATTCCTACGATATACTCCAGAATAATGGCAAACTAGTTGAGCATGCGATACATATGGGGATTATATCAGCCAGTTTCTGCTAGAATTTATACGATATTCGAAAGAGGGAAATAATCAAAGTAGAATGAATAGTCAAAACATCTATTTTATTTAATGAAATATGTTTAAGAGAAAATATTCTGCCTATATAGATATATATACATACATATATATATATATATATATATGTATGTATATATCTTATATATACTTCAGAATAGTTTTTTTATTTAACAATCAGTTGTTATGGAAACGTGAGATTGTAGGTTTACAAAAATATGACGCATTATTTGTCACCCCCGCAAGACCAAAACAATACAACAACACTATCGAAAAACTGCATGAATTTTTCAAAAACTTTGGATTAACAACTTTTTAGACGTATCTTTAAATCTATGACGGTGAAAATACATTGAATATTAAAAAAATAACATAACTTTTTAAATATGATATGAATTTTGATGAAATTGTAGGATTTATCTCACCTTAAGACAGTCCTTAGATGGTGTAATTTTCAGCTTTTTATAACTTATATTTACTGAAATATTGATTATTTTGTAATCTGCAGTAAAGCGATGGACACAGTTTATCTCCAAAAGAATATCAAATCTATCAGCAGACAAAAAAGCCTTTGACCAGGTATCGACATTCTACACTAATGCTTTAAGGAATTCAGGATATAAAGAACGCATAGAATATAACAAAAACACCCTTTAGCGAGAAAACTACACTCAGTAATTACTCATAATATGACAATAAAAATAACAGCAATAGAATAAGCCAAAATGTTCCTAACAATACAAATGCCCTCACTAAATACACATCCACCAGCCCAATCCCAAATCAAAAACAATTAAATAAGAAGAGAAAAGTAAGACGTAAGAATGTCATTTGGTCCAATCTTCCTTTCAGCTCCAATGTAAAAACTTACATTCCAAAATAATTTTTCAGAATAGTGGAAAAATCTTTTAAATGCCCTCATAAATATTGAACAAAAACTCTATAAAAATCTCCTACTCCACAATGCCTAATCTAGCACAAACAATAATTTCAACTAATAACAGGAGCATTAAAAAAGCGCTGGATATATCAATTGACCTAATACCTAGTAACAAATGTAACTGTCAAAATAAAAATGAATGCCCCCTTAATAACGATTGCATACACAAAGACGTGGTATACGCCTGCACAGTCACGCAATTACCAAAACATACACACAATTAATCAAACGAGGAAAACAATGAATATATGCGAAGCGTTCAGAACGCAAGCATACATAGGGACACATATGGTGAGGGCTGGAATAATAATAACAGTAACAACAACAGACAGGCTAACGTATCCAATAATACAATTCCCAGGGAGCACCAGTTTAGGACCAACCAGAAACCAGGCAATGGATCCCCAGGCCCCATCTTTGCCCCCCCAATATAGGACTCAATAGAAATGGGACCGATGAAGAAATAAATAGTAATAAAACAAGGAACAAATTCACGTATATAGGTGCATCATCAAGCTTAATACAAATAAGAATCTCAAACCACCTACATTCCTTCAGAAATGAAAGATCTCAAAACAATGATAATAATAGTGCATCCTTAACTAAATTAATCAACAGCCTAGAGGACAAGAAAATTCCATATTCAATTAAATGGAGAATACTGAATAAATCAAGATCATATACCCCAGGGGATAAGTTTTGCAATCTTTGTATATTCGAGGCAGTTAACATCATAACCTTCAACAAACCGATAATAAATACCAAGAAGGAGCTAGTGTCCAAATGTAAACACAAGAAAAGATTTAAATACAGCCATCTTAAAATAGAATAAGATATACTCTCTGTATAAATGATAAATAGGTAAAACAAAGGACTAAATACACATCAGTATTGACTAAAATCCAAACAATTACTTTGCTAATATAATAATGGTCATTTTCTAAAGATAGGTTCTTAATCACCTCATTTAACACATGAAATAACTTCCTCTTTTTGTATATATGCACATGTTAAGTAGAGCCTTACTATAAGCACATTAACATACTACACTTTAAATCTCCTACATGTAATGTGCACTCTAAGATCTAATTATAATAGTATTTTAAAAAACAGGTAGCTTCCCAATAAAAGAATTTAAAATTTAGCCCCCCCTCTACTAACCAGAAAAGGAGTAAAAATTCCCCATGGCAAGGTAATCTCCAGACCCGTACGTATAAGCAAGAAAGAACTATACTCATTGATGTGTCATCCCTGTTTGTACTAGGGTAATTACATTGTATAACCATAGTTACGCAATCCCACCCTTTTGATCTTATTAATGTTAAATTAGCAGTGTAGGAGTTAAAAATTATCTATGATATATTTAGGTAAGTTACCTACACTGATTATTGTTATAATTAATGGTGTTAAATAATGGTATACATTCTTTATATCTAAATATATTTTTTGTATATATGAGGGTATATATATCTGGATATATATGGAACACGTGTTATATGTGGGTATATATGGGCTTAGATGTAAGTATATATAGAATAAGTTGAGCGTATGTGTGTATAAACGGTATGGTTGCGTGTATGTCAAAATATATATTGCATGCGTGCATGCATGTGTACGTGGGTATGTATATATATATATATATATATATATATATATATATATATATATATATATATAATGTGTGTGTATGTTGTGTATATATACGTGTATGTATTCATGTATTTATAGGTAACTTTGTGTATATTTGAATGCAGTTATAGAAAATTCCCCAGTAAAATATGATTAAATGGCAAATTGTTATGGATATTACTGAGTTTAAACGTTTTTCAGGAAGGTATGATTATTATTTTATTATCTTTGTTTCCGCTTATTTAACATTGAACTATTACCGTAAGGGTCATAAAACAAAGATAAAACGTTCCATCAATAATCTTAGGATTGGTTTCACAATTAGCTCATAAATATTAGTATATTCTAAACCTTATGTCAATCCTCCTTTCTAAGGGAAATATAAATACGTATAAAATTAATAATAATTAGCACCTCATGGGCAGTATATATAACTTGAGTTGACGGAACAAATAGGATTTAAACTGACAATGAGATTTGAGATGAAACTAGGAAAAATCTGGAAAAAACGAATTATTCCATTTACGTATTTGGCCCATCCTTTTATTTTATTTTATCTTTATTTTTGTTTTTGTTCTTATCTCTATATTCTTCTTCTTCATCCTCTTCCCTTCGCCGAACTAAGTCTCTATAGCTAGTACACGACCTGACCTCAATTAAGCGACCGGTCAAACTTTATGATTCTTCGAATTATGTGTGTATGTGTATATATATATATATATATGTATATATATATATATATATATATATATGTGTGTGTGTGTGTGTGTTTATACATATGTGTGTATATGTATATATATATATGTCTGTGTATGTGTGTATGTATGTATGTATGTATATGTGTGTTCATATGTATATGGGGATGAATATGCCCATATGTTTCACCCCACTTCCTACCACTTACCACTACCTACTCTCCCTAACACTTCGCCCCACTAAAAAAATATAGACTTCTAATGAAAAGGTGTCCACCAGACTTTGAATTATTATCTCTGAACCTAAAAACAAATTTATACAAACACTTGCCCGATCGGATATCTACGCAGCTATGCGGATTACCCAATATATAGCTTGGACATTATTACCAAACGGATGTAGAGAACGTATAACATACATTTTACCAAGCCAGCTGGATCTAAAAAAACATTCATATCCTTTTTCTACAAATCCTCCTGATACAGGACTTCTGATAAATGCATTATTTTCACTTTGACTTTCCATGCCTCACTGACTTTAGCTAATAGGGAGCATACCTTTATAACTATTTGCAAATATTTTCTCTCCTCTGATGAGATGGTAGACATCGAACCCTTATAGGTTAAGGAGATTAATTTTCTAAAACATTCTTTGTCGTGCTTAGAATAATCAAAATTCTTTGATATGAAACTCAACCACTTCATTTCATTTCAATGAGAGTTTATTTTGAATTTATTGAATTACAATTTAATATATATATATATATATATATATATATATATATATATATATATATATATATATATATATATATGTATATATATATTATCGATACCCCCGTAAGAACAGTTCTGCGTGTAATTGTCGGGCAAGTGTTGCGCAATCCCATAACAAACCTTTCCTGAATCGGCACTGTTTGATTCTAGCGACAGGGAAACAATACCAAGGTAAGCGGAGAGCACATACACTACCCGGAAGTCAACAATGGTAACCCATTTAGTATTGACCAGGTTCAACGTCGATTATATTAACTTCGGTCATCAAGCGAGAACCGGTGTGTCAACATAGTCACGCCCTGTGTGTTTGTATATATATATATATATATATATATATATATATATATATATATATATATATATATATATATATATATATATATCACCTCCAAAGAATGGAAATGGGCACAAACTTTAATAAAGATTTTCATATCTATCTGCGTAATTATACTTTTATAATTATGTTTTATTTGAAGAAATATGGTATAATAAAATGATGGGGTGGTCGTTCGCGCCTGATTTCCATAGAATGGAAATATGTCACAAAGTTTAGCAAGGTTTTTTAATATAGATCCACAGAATATTGTGATAAGTGTTTCAGTGTAAACAGGGATGGTATATTAAATTATGGGGTTTATCTATTTTAATTTTACTTTCATCATATTTTGCTTTGGTTTTGAAACCCCAAAATTCGAAGCTATCTCTTTACAATCCTTCCTTTTCATAACCTATCATACTTTCATAAATCAGAGTCCATTTTCTGTAGACTGTTTTTGAACCCAGTCAACGAATGTTAATTTTGCTAGTATATATATATATATATCTATATATATATATAGTAATTTATAAAATATATATGGCGACTAAGCTACACTGAATATTCTGCGTTTCATCCACTGTAGGATTCGTCAGGCTTATGCGCGAATTTTGTGGTTTCTTCTTGTTTTTATATATGTTGAGGATTTCTAGCTAGCCAATCAGCTTTCTAATATCCACTGCGCCCCCTCCTATCAGCCAATGGGCATGCATTTTATCGAACAAAGGAGCTGTTTTAGAACTAGGTTAGTGGTTTAAGGTAGGTCTTTTTCCTCCTTTTTTATATATATATATGAATATACCTATGTGTACACCCACACATGCACACACATATACATATATATATACATATATGTGTGATCGTTTATGTATATTCATGTTTATTTAATTTATTTATTTGTTTGTTTTCTATTGTTATTGTTAGTTTTAAAGCTATTTTGTATCGCTATCCTAGAGTGAGGTTTATTTTGTGAACACAGTTGTTTGCTATTTCCCCTCTACAGTTTAATAGATTTTGAGGTTCTTTAAATTACAGGATAGCAAATTTTTCATGGAGGCATAAACTACTAACTAGCTCTACCTACGTATTGAGCACTTTTGAAATAAATACTTAAAGTTTACGCATAAATCTATATTTTCGTATATTAAATTTATGTGAGTAAATGAAGTAGTTATATATATATATATATATATATATATATATATATATATATATATATATATATATATATATATATAAATTCGAAATTTTTACCGAAGGTTTAATATATTAAAATCAATAAGCTAGTAGCAAAGAACATATATCAATAAAATTTAAACCGGTTAAATCGGCTCCAATATTAAGCAACATGATTAAACTTTTCTGTAATCGAGCATTCATATATACTTTTCGCAGATGGATCTGATCACACTTATTAAAAAAGGACAGAGTTAATACGTTTCTGAACAGGTTTTCCTGATATTAACGGTATCCTGCATGATCGGTTTCATTGTGTTTTGATAAATCCTCTTCCGATCTTTATGCCATTTTTGGGTCCATATTTCCATATTGCTGTTTTAAATTATGGTGAAAATTGTAAAACTGGAACTATCTTAAAACCGGATATGATTCTCTATTAATGAGACCTTTAGTTTATTAATTTACTTGATGGTGTATTGTGTTTTATTTGTTTCTCAACCTTAACAATTTGGTTGGATTTCACTTTTAATCTCTATTCTGAACATTCCGGGAAAGAGACTTTCGTATCCGGTACTTTTCCGGTGTTACTTATAGATTTTAACTTTAACCTTGGAAGTCTAATGATCTTACAAATCTTCTGCATTTGGGATTTAGCTGCTTGTCGTGTTTGTGGCGAGTGTAGTCATTTATTTCTGTGAAAAAACCCTCATAAGGCATCCAATTTCTTGTTTCAAGTTTCTACTATAGAATTACCTATTTTATAAGTCCAGTTCAAACAGGTAGAAGTATATAGAAGACTGAAGTAACTGTAAGAAATGAATAGGGATAGCAGAGAGATGATTTACTGAAACTACCAAAAACGCACCGAAGCACATAAATTAGGAACCCGTGGCTTGTGGAGAATTTACAGCAATCTAGTAAATAATGGGCAATCAACAATTCCCCCCTATACAACACTCATGAGGTTGTTTGTTCAGCAATCGAGAGGGCAAACATGCTTGCCAATCGGTTTGCCTCCAACTCCACACTTGACCCTGGTAATCACCACTCCCAGACTTCCCTTTACGGACAAGCGGCACACTAGATGATCTGAAAATTCAACACTTCTCAGGGGCATGATATCATAAGAATTTTTGACACTTCAAAAGCATGTGGACCTGATGTCATTCTGGTTGTGCAATTAAAAATGCTCCGCCGAAGTAGCTCTAGTTCTTTCCAAACTTAAGAAAAATGACTTAATGAATCTTGCTTTCCTGCGTGCGGAAAACTGCTTTTTATGGTAGCAGTTTTCAAGAATTCTGGCGAGAGAACTGATCCAGTAAATTACCGCCCTATTAGCCTTCTCCCACTTTTCGCCAAAATATTTGAGTCCATAATTAACCAAGATTAAGTCTCTCACCTTACAGATACTAAACTTCTGACCGACCCACAATACGGATTTAGAAAGCCCGGTCCACAGCAGACATCCTAACTCATCTCTGGACATATATACCATTAACTGGAGATAGTAGGGGAGGGCAGAGCGGTAGCTCTATATATGTCTAAGGTTTTTGGCAGGGTATGGCAGAAAGGTGTTCTTAGGAAAATCAGAGCATACGTTATCACTGGAACAATATTAAACATAGTTAAATCTGTCTTAGATAGGAGAAAATCCAGGTTGTCCTCGACAGTCGTACATCTAAACAATATGATATAAATGCGGGAGTGACTCAGGGGTCTATCCTCGGACCTCTATTATTCCTTATATTCATAAATGACCTCCATGACATAATAGTCTGTGAGATGGATATATATGATGATGGCACCTTACTCTATAACAGACACGACAGAAAACAAATAAACACACATCTAAAGATATGGCTGAAATACTAAAATATGACCTATAAATGTATTGGAATGAGGATAAAAATGGATGGTCACATTTAATGTTGGCAAGACTAAACTTGTTTCCTTCAATAATTACAAGACACTTTCTCTACCACCAAGAGCAATGGCCAATGACTCTTTATCTTAAAGTACATCTTTTACACTCCTCGGCCTGACGATCACAGGAAACATGAGTTGGGACAATTACATTGAGAGCATTGTCAGGACCGCAGCGAGGAAGGTGGGTTCTCTCTACCGTGGTAGAAAGCTATAACGCCCGAAAGTATCCTGTATCTCTATTAGGCCACCGTTCGCTCATGTATGGAGTATTGTTATATTTGGGCTGGTACATCTGCTACTATTCTCTCTATCCGAGACAAGGGACAAAATAGAGTCGCCAACCTGGTACGTCCTGAACTTTCATCTAAGCTTCATCCTCTGTTACATTGATGAAATGTAGCATCCGTCTGTCTGTTCTGCACGTACTTTAACGGTGAAAGCTCAGACAAACAGCAACCACTCATACTCCGTCAACGTAAATACCTCCGACAAACCCGACAAGCAGCTAAATCCCATCCGTTTACAATAGATATCCCTAGATATAAGATAGCCTTCTACTCCAGTAGTTTCTTCCTCAGAACCGCTAGACTTTGGAATTCCCTTTCGGGTTCCTGTTTCCCCAACTGTACTGGCATGCAGAAGTTCGAGTGTAACGTGAATCGGCATCTTGCTGCCCAACACCTCGCATAGTAACCCTGTAGATTGTGTTATTGGGTGTAGCCCCGTATATAAAATGGGCAACGTTCCTTGTCTGTAGTGAAAATGTAATTAAAAAAATGTGCTTAATTAAACATAGGTTACACGTTATGGGTTTAATAAGTTAGTATATCCTACCTTTATCCACTGTGGTTCATTGTATTTTGAAATTTTTATTATTTCTACGTAGTTTTCTTATCCAATGCGGTGTTGGTCTTCTTTATGTTATTAATAACCATTTTTCTTCTATTCTCATTTACATTACTGTTTCTATCACTACTATGTTCCTTCCATGCTACGTGGTTTCTGTATAAGCCCTTTAACGTATAATCTGTACCCGCCAAGTATACTTTCCTACTATTATCTGCCTTAACCTCACATTTGTATACCTTTTCTCAAAATCAAGCAATTACCCCTTAGTGTGCTTTCGTTCGCTGTCATACTATTGCATTTTCTCCCATGATATATTTCACCTACATCATTTCTATTCTTATTAAGTATTTTGTTGATTTTACTATTATTAGAGACTTTTATAGTGCGTCGTTTATTTTTATTAATTTTAATCCTATAACTACTACATGCATTTGGGATGGTTGGGATTATAATCATTATAAAATAATGTTTAGTTTGGTTTGTGGTATGGTTCATGAATCTTATCGTAAAGAAATCCACACTCTTACAATTATTATCTATAGTTATTTCTACATTTTGTTCTTTAGAGAAAACTTTGGCGTTCCTCCTCATTTTATCAGTCAACTAGGAATAAGGCACAGTTTTTAAAGAGATGTTTCGATGGGTGACTGGCCTAGTAAGGCTGTATTTTTTAAAAGAGATGTAATTTTGTGTGCAACTTTTCGTTACATCTCTTTCAATAAATATAAGCCTTCAAGATCAGTCGCCCTCATCGTTATATCTCCTCCAATAAATATAGCCATATTAGCTCAATAATAAGCGCAGAGTCCGGGGCATTCGTCGTCACATTCCCTTTCAATAAATATAGCCCTTTAAGACCACTCACTTTCGCAAAGCTCGGGGCATTCATCGTTACATCTCCTTTAATAAATATAGTCATACAAGGTGAGTCACCTTGGCAGAATCAGGTACACATCGTCACATCTCCTTAAATAAATATTGGCATGCCAGGTCAGTAACATTCACAGAGTCTGGTACACCCACCGTTACATCTCCTTTAATAATTTTAGGCCTTCGAGGTCAGTCACCTTCGCAGAGTTGTTGCAGTAATCATTACATCGCTTTCAACAAAGATATCCCTAGGAAGTCAATCACCACGTAGAGTCTGGTGCACCCATCCATACATCTCCTTAAGAAAATGGAGCCGTTAAACATCAGTTACTCTCGCAGAGCCCGGAACACTCATCGTTACATCACTTTAAAATAAATATAGGCCTCTCAGCTCAGTAACATTTGCAAAGTCCGGTGACTCATCCTAACATCTCCTTTAATAAATATAGCGCCGCGAATCAGTTACCACGAAGAGTCTTCTCCCCATTGTTATATCTCCTTCATTAAATAGATCGTGCCAGGTCTGTCAACTCGCAGAGTCAGGTGCACCAATCGTTACATCTAGCTATTCCAGGTTATATATATATATATATATATATATATATATATATATATATATATATATATATATATATACATATATATTGGAGACTATTCATGTTCGGTTAAAGAGACCTCTCTGTAAGCAGAAGGATTGTCTTTTGGGTTTGGACGTGATTTGACTTTAAGGCGTTTTCTCCCCATTGTACAAATATCAAAACGATGGATTTCTTTTAGTCGTGCCCCCATTTTTCTTACCCCCCTGATAAGTTGATTTTATTTGAGTCGCTATCCACGTTTTAATTAGTTTCCTTATAATAATAAAATAAATTAAAAAAAACCCTTCGATTTGGCTTTTGAAAGTGAGCCAGAGTCTACCCCATTATCGATTTTTTCTTAACTTCCATTAAACGTTTTCCTCCCTTCTTTTCATCATGGATACAAAAAAAACTCAGCCCTCCCTTTTTTTATAGCTTTTATATATATATATATATATATATATATATATATATATATATATATATTCTTTAACCAGCTAAATAATTTTACAGTGCATTTCTTGTATATTATAAAGTATACGTTAATAAAATTATTTATGATGCTTTGTTTTTTTTCAATGTGATGAACTTTAAACAAAACGAAAATCCATACACTACGCAGTTTATCACTAGCTAGCTCAAATCATGGAAATAAAAACCGTTTACTCTCAGTACTCACAGCAGCCACACAAACCTCTCAATACAGCGCAGAAGACACACTTTACATTGAACACACAGCACCAGACAGCTGTAACGTGATCGACCCGATGAAGCGATTTGCCCCTCATTCGGGAGCTTCAGACTTCCCAGGGACCGGAGGAGGGCCGGGTAACTATGTGAAGATAGTTTAATTAATCTCGGACGAGAGCAGATATCACAAAGGCTTGAATCTCAAATATATAGATATATTTTGTTTTATTGTTTGAAAAATCAGATATATATATTTAGTGGTATTGTCAAACTCAGAGTTATAATTGTTATTGAAAAATCGACGACAGGAAATGTTAGAATAATGGCGTTGACATTGTCTGGCCTGCGGGACCCAGCACTAGGGGTTCTGAATGACAGGGTTTAACCTTAAAGGTCATGGGAATAGATAGCATTTTTGGTCCCAGATTACGAAGCTGGAAATATATGTGAATTGCACACCCGCAATTTGGGGTTTACCCAAATGTGTGGCGAAATTTGATTGGTTTCGGGATTGTTCCACCCTGAACACACACTCGACTATATAATGCTAATGCCGCTCGAAATTAGTCAGATTGATCACGAGATAAATAATATCGCTCCCTGAAGACGTGAACAACTCCTCCATCCGCCTGAGTCCCGTCTCCGAAGAGAAGAGATATTTGACCTTTGAAAATCGTGCTAAGAACTGAACCAATATATTGTAAAAGGCTGTAAATATTCTTGTGAATTTAACTTTAGTAGAATGGAATTTCAGGAGTCTGCTTTTCTTTCTTGCCTGTGTGATCTTTGTTATTCGTTTTCAGTATACCAGAAATCTGATGTGACCGCCTTTCAGGGAACCAGACATCACGAGCCGAAGTTTTCGCAGCCTATCAGAGGTCCTTGCGTGGCGTTCCAAGAGCGGTGACCCACACAGCTGCTAAGCCGTCGGCCACGTTTTCGACAAGAAAAGAGTAAGAGACACGGGTGCTTCTTAATAATAACTTTCCATACGCCATTTTTTTGGTTCTCCATCTCACTTTCCAAGATTTTTTCAATATATATGCATTTCATTCAGTAAATTCATAACACCGTTTGGGCTTAAAATGCTGACTCCGCAATTTAGGTCACATTTAATGGCGGAGTCGAACTACGTGACTTGTCTACTCATTTCAAACTCTGCTATTAAATGTTTATTAAGTATCACTTTTTCGGATAACACTTTTCTATTAACATTCACGAGTGAAAATATTGTTTTTATTTGGATTTATGTTTTCATTTATGCACTGAAAAAATATGGAAATGTTACTGGTATTTAAATGTCGAGGAATTAGTAAAATAAATAGACAAAGAGAAAACACAATAATATATGTTATATAAAAACCCGCCCATACACATCGATTGGAGAAACCTGACTTTAATCTTACAAAATCTTTGATTGTCTTTCTCAATTTCTTTACAAACCTGCCACTGCTAGACTTCCATATCTAATGGTTATGGCTATGCCCCTCATATATTCGCTTTTAGTGTACTATTTTTATAGAACGCTCTCATTATCCATTGAATAAAACGAACACAAAACTTATTCCAGAGAAAAAGGTAGAAACGAGGTTTAGCAGTTACTAATATCAAAGTCCGAATGAGAAATATTCCCGAGAACTACGTGTCTATATCTCATTCCACCCAAAACATGTATCATCGTATATAAAACAAGTATTTTTATTTGTATAAATGTCATCATGTCGTATTATTTTCGGGAGCAATTGATCTCACTATAGAACTACTATATTATTTTAGAAATAACAAAATGCTGAGAGAAGTATCGTCTTAACTCCTGCAAGATTGATACATCTGTAATCGAAAACACCCACTACATTTTCTCTACCTCATAAAAATGCGTCTGGTGACAACGTAAAAATAACAAAAAATTACTCCTATTCTCGGCTTACAAGAATGACGTAACAAAATAAGTCATCAATCCACATGCATATAACTTGTAACTTTTATCTATAATGCGTAGTTTAATAACACGGTGTTTTTTTATTAAAAAAAAAACAATAAAATAATCCAACATCGAAATTATCTTGTTCGTCCTTGCAAATCTATATTCAAATGTTTTGGTAGCCAAATTTTTCACATAAATTTACAATAGGTTTATTAATGATGCTAAATTATAACGTTATATTCATATTAATTATTACCTCCCCCCGTTATAACGTTCATATTTACAAATAATGAATAAACTAGACAGTCCCTCTTTTACAGTGATCACCACTTATCAAGGCCCGGAAGCCACTCAAAGATAAGGGTATCCTTGAGTCAATCTACTAAAATATTTATGAAGCTATTTTTTCAAATCTGTTTCCAATATCTATATCAAATTTCAGAAAGCAGCAAAAGTTTAACTTACTTAAACGTGAACGAAATTTGTATTGTATTTAATAAAGTGCTAGAATTAATAATCCATACTAAATTGTTAAATAAATAGTCGCTAATCAAATTAAATGCAAATTGTAAAAAAAAAGTAAAATTATCAATATTTAAACACTTTTATGCCTATCGTTACCTTCAGTTTAGTAAATAATTATTTTGAAAATCTATATTAACTCTTACACACTACACACATTAAATGTAACTACCAACAATCGAATACGTTTCTCGCGCTTTTTTAAGAGAACGAAAATACATGTTCCTAATAATCGTTTTCCTCAATAAAAATTATATTTTTCTACTGTTGAATTGGATCGCTTAAAATTTTTCTTAATTAATATTATCTCTATAATTTACAGCCATCACTTTTTTAATGTAACTCTTGATAAATGCTGACGTCTTATTCCTAAAAATTAATATGGTATTATTTTCCCCAAGTTTTAACGTGTATAGCAGTAATCAAACTATATTTACATGACGTGAAAATCGTCAATAACAATCTATTTCAGTAGTAATTAATTTGTCTTAGAGTGGGGGTCAAAAGAGTTTGCAGACCTATTTTTCTCAATTCTATTATTAATTTTGCTAAAAGCCAGAATTTAATAATTGTTCGACATGTTCCCCTTTTCAGGTGAGCGAAAAGTTTATGCAGGTTATCCTAATTTATTGATAATGGCTAAGGAAGTTGTTGACAGATAGGGAGAAGGGTGAAATTGTTACATTTCTTGCTGCAAGGAACTCTGCATTGGAAATTTCGAAAATTTTGAAACGAGATCATCGAACTGTGAAACGTTTCGTCATTGACAGCAAAGATGGAAGAAAAGCATAAAAATGGCAGACCAAAGGTGACTTTACCACGAGATATTAGAAAAATTAAGAGGAGTTTGCTAGCAAACCCACACAGCACAAGCAAAGCTATTTTGACCACGTAGGAGTGTCTGTCATCTATAAAAGGACCTGAAATCGGATTTTGAAACAGATAGCCGACCAGGGAACACAGACAAAATGCCCTCTTTTAAGTAATATAAACTGTCAGAAGCGACAAGCATGGGCCACTAAATGTTTCAAACTCAATTTTTAAAATGTTCTCTGGGCTGACGAGGCCAGAGCAACTCTCGACAGCCCCGACCGTTGGGCCAAGTGATGGCTTTTTAAAGCAATAACCCACACTTGCGATTCAGATGTCAACAGGGAGGAGGAGTGATTATTTAGGCTGGTATTATTGGAAGTGAGATTGACTGTGTCAAAATGAATTCTGTGAACTACTGCAAGTTTTTGGAAGCAAATTTATTGCACTTGTTGAATTCACAAAATGATGCTATCAACCAGAATCTAATTATCCAACAAGACAATGCCCCAAGCCATGCTTCTCGGTTCACAAAAGCTTAGTTTCAGACAAGGGGATCTCGGTGAACGTCTGATTGACTGGCCACCTCAGACCCCGGATTGGCCGATTCTGAAGAGGAAGGTTTACGAAAACGGGCATCAATTCCATAGTAAAAAAGACATTTGGGAGAGAATGAAGAAGGTATCTTCTGACATCACACCTCAGCAAGTACATACATTTACATCCTCTGTTGATAGGAGGCTGAGTGATTTAATTAAAAATGGAGGAAAGCGAATAAAGGGTTAAATAGTTTAATAATTCGTATTGTTCTGTTAATTGTTATTTGAGTAATAACTGTTGTTTTCTTGTAATATGTTATCAATATATGGTACTATAATCATAATGACACATTTTTTCGAATTATGTCATGTTTAAAATGGTATTAATTGCGGATAAATGAGTGTTTGGAAACTCTTTTCGCCCATATTCCTTCCTGAAATAATTTAAAGATCCATACCTCCCCACAATATGATAATTTGGTTTCAGTTTCTATGAATTTACTTCATATATGTGCATATAAAACAGTGAGTAACATAGTTAATATATTGGAAAATACTGAAACATAAATCTATCAATTTATACAATTTGCAAACACCTTTGACCCCCACTGTATATTAAAACTCTTTCGAGATTCTCTATCAAATTACAGCGTTCCTCTTTAATTTTACTCGAGAAATTTAACGAGTAGATTATATTAATATCCATTAATTATAACCTAGAAATGAACATATATTTTAATTAGAATAACATATTAATAAATAAGTTGAATTAGGCCAAATTATTAATATAAAACATATGGTAACCTCTAGTTATACTACCTACATTTAAACGTATTGTATGCTTGACTTGTGTGAGTTCTTTGTAATTTTAAATGAATATTATCAATAACGGTTAATTTAAAATGTCTCCTCGATAGGGAATGCACGAACTAGTAAAAAATATCAAACTTTTACAATTGAAGTAATTAGTGAAGTGAATACTATTTTTACACTGCTCTCACATACATGATATTCATATTAAAAAAAACATCAGCAATGGAAAAAGCCGAATCTTTTCAGGTTAGGATTAAATCTTTGCAGAAAGATATGAAACGGAACAGAATGGTGATGGAAATATTCTGATGAGGGATAAAAAACGTTGCTAAATTAACGAAACTCTCTTATCTAAGGAGGCAAAAAGTTAATGGCGAAGAAAACAGCGCCGAGTTGGCTGCGAGTTTGGTTTCAATTTCCAAGAGAATCTATTAGCGATTATGATATCAGTATTCTTAAAAAATGGAGAAAGCTATAAAATAGTTTAAACTCAATGCTTAAAAGTGAACGTGGAAAAAAGATATTGGTAATAAGAGAGGATCGCTTGAACATACATGAACCGATTATCAGTGGAAGGGAAATAACAAAAGTTTATGAAATGCATTTATTACTTAGTGTAATTATCGGTTATCATAATTCATAGAATTCTCTCTAATTATAAGTAGCTGAAGGGTCGCCTAAAGAGTTATATTTTACATTTTTTTCAGCAGATTTATAGAACCGTATTAAAGCAGAAGTATCTACCAATAAGGGGTTCTAGCAAAAGTTGTACTAGAGTTCTTTAAACGAAAAAATCATCACTGAAATACTTTTGACGCTGAATCTGTTATCTCGGATGGCAGGATCATAATTGTTGGGAATGTGAGATTTGAACCGCAAAATACCTACACGAAGAGAAAAATGTCAATCCTCATTCCAGATGATTAGCAACAAACACTTTACAAAGTCTGAAGCAGAGCAATATCTCAACCAAATGGAAACATAGAATTTGAAAAAAGGTCTAGTCTGGTGACATGATACCGACGGAAACACATCCTTATCAAGAAAATCAAACAAATGGTCTTCTGGAGTGGAAATTTTTTTCTCCAACTTCAAATACAACTGCCTATTTTTGTAAATTGTTATTCACTTCTCATTTTTGAAGAATCCGTTTAACATTTAATCATTGTTGATTACGACTATTAGCTTTCTCTGGATGTTAGTGGCAGTAAAAATCTTTGAGGTTCGAGGCATTGCCTTTCCTGTGCGAATCTGTATAATGTTTTTATTCGGTTTCTAAATGTATCAACCACAAGGTTTTGTGAGTACTCCCGAGTTGACACTTGTTTGACAGGTTAGTAGATATCGGTTTCAAAGTTTTTATTTTTTCTGGCAGCAGTAGTCCAACTGACATAATAGAGACCCTTCCTCTTTGGTAGCGCTTAGATCAGCTGACCGAGCATCAGTTCTTGTGTCAGGTTGTGCATAGAGTGAGATCCTGTACTAAACTCCGGTGTTTTTTCTCGATTCCTCATGAACGAGGATTTTGCTTATTATCTCCTCATGTTGCATGTTTGATATTAATTACATCGACTCCTTTTTCCAAACACTCGCTCTTAAACGAAACTATTACAAAAAATGACAGCTTAATCAACAACCCATACACCCACTTTAACAAAATCGATCCGCTTCCTCTCATATGACGTACGTTCACAAGTATACGTGGACCAGAACTAAGAAGATATAGAATCATCTCCCTTAGCAAAATCCCAAGCTATCGTGGTACTAAATAAAATTAACCTACACTTTTCCATCTCATCCAACTACTTTAAAATGCCTGCTTATATCCCACTTGCCTAATAACTCAGACAACCAGATGCACAGAATTGAAGTCTATATTCGTAACATCCTCCAGTTGATTGGAGAATCTAAACAAGCTTAAAAAAACAGAGCGTCATGTGCTTTAGACTATACCTACACATACCGTCAATTAATTATATTGTCTCTAACGTGCTTTTTAGTTCATGACTGTACCATATTCATCCATGTCGTAGACAATATAGATGCAGCAATCTTCCTAGAAATCAGCACATATATACATGTATTTGATGATTTTTATGTCAACAATACACTGATTCGCCTGTTTTGCTCGTTACATAGACGCATCTAGTTGCTATTAAAACCTTTCAATGTGCCATTGCCTTCCACAGTTAGTATCGATCCTGGCTAGTCTTCCGGAACGACGCGATCAGCAAACTTCAATTCTAGCCCTATTTCTAACCACAGCTAATGAGAATTGTGTAGAAAATCCCCATTAACAACCCGAGAATGATGATCATATTATAATATTTATAAACATCACCCTAAACTTTAGAATAGAAGTTGAAAAGCTATTACAAAAAAATAACAAGTTACTTAAATAAGGCTCATAGATATGCCATGAAGATTCACATTAGAGACTCCCTACGCGGAAATGTTCTATATCTTCCTGCAGAACAGCCAAATGTATGGTTTAAATCAGTAAGTGAACCACATGCTTCCACACAATGTTCGATAGTAAATCCAACTCCTTACGATTAACTTTCTCTTACACGGCTGTCATTGATTAATAACAAATTTATCCGACAAAAGTCCAGGCAACAGTATAAAGAAGTACGGGACAAATATCCCTGACTTAGAGAAGGCACGACCAAAACGTATAAGTTGTGAGGAATTATTAACACACATTTTTTGGAAAATTAAATGTTATGTAATAATTAAGCATTCAACAATTACCATATTATCTAACACACGTAAGATTATTGTAACGTCCCAACGGTGTACTCCGACTCTACATTGAACTCAGTAAACCACGTTCTCTGAGATTTTATTTACGGGCAGTTAACACTGGATGGTCTGAATATAACTTCGTCCTCGAAGTCATGATTTCATTAAAATACAACACATGCATGTTGGTCTTATTTCATCTAAGTTTTGCTCTTAGAAAAATGCTTCGTTGATGTTGCCCCCCCCACACTCATATGCTTTACAGAACATTGCTTTCCTGATTAGTATACATGTGTTTCTGTGGTGCTAATCCACATAAATATTGCAGAAGAACTGACTCCCTAAATTATGTCTCAAGTAACACCGACTTTCTGTTCACCAGAATCTTTGAGTCTTCAATTAATCAAACACTAATTCGTCACCTTATAGATAAATAACTTCTCAATTACCAGTAGAAGTTTAAGCAAGATACTAGCACTTTAGGCCTTGATATATCTTAGGATTTAGGCGCTGTTTTCCACGATATGAAAATATATTATTAGTATTATATGATTGACAATAAACATAAGAAAATCTTACTTTTGAATAGAGAAATCGAAGTATTTATCAAGGGTTGGGCGTGGAAACCGCATGATATAAATTCCAGTGTGCTATGTCGATTTCTGCATCTTTATTAGCCATGCTATTCAAAAATATCCCCCCAGATAAAATTGTCTTAGAGATGCGTATATTTGCTCATGACACCGCGCTATATAAAACACTCCAGGGAAAAATAAATTTACACATATCCGAGGAAATAGTTAAAACTTTGGAGGAATACGTCGATTATGTCGTGGAATGAAGAGCAAAATTCCTGGCAACATTCACTAATTCCAAAGCTAAGAGGCATGTGCTTATCTCTGGTTATGGATCTTGGTCATCATTCTTATATGGCAGAACACCTAGTTAAAGTCCTCGTCCACTTTCCATTCGTCCAGTTGAGATACGGTCCGTGCTTTCTCGTCTTTGTATTTTTCAAGTTGCCTCAACTTTTTTCAACTATTTGGTATTGCACCAATTGATGCTGAAATTTGTTGAACTTTATGATTATACCATTTTTGTTTTCTTGGTTCGATTTAGTGTTTGCTTTGTAGCTCATTGCTCTTAGTTTTGAATTTAATGTTTCTTAATATTTCTGCTCGTATCATCATTACTATCCGTTATATTATCTCAGCCTTCCCTCTGATTCAATTTCTCGAAATTTATATTCGATGTTTTCTCGGATTGCTTATTGTGTTCCTACGATTACACTGTGCAGCACTAAAAAAGGTACAGGATATCTGCAGCCATTTTTGTATACCTAGTAACGTAGAAATTTTATTTCTGTCTTTCTTTTTGTTGAATTAGGTATAATTTGTGCAAAATTGCCACAGTCGTAAATTTCAGTAAAAACGTCACAAATGGGTTACTGACGACTTTGCAGTTACATGTTATGTGTATTAAATTATAAATCTTAAGAGAAAAACACAGTTTAATATACACATATTATGTAAATTATTTGTTAAATCATTTATTTGAATAATTTATTTGCTAAAGTCAGCCGAAATTTCCAGATTTAAGACAGCTAGATGACAGAGCTAGCTTGGTTAGCATAATATTTTCTAGACCTAGAACTAATTTTTTCAAAAGTAAAAAACATAATGCTGTAGCACATGGTTTGGTGTTCACCACCTCCCGAAAAGCCATGGTATTCATCAAGAAAGTCATTTTTTAATGTAGGCTAAAAAAAATCAAGGAAAGTCCTTGGTTTATTATCTAAACGTTTTGGGTTCGAATCGTTGTGTAAGATATTTTTTTTTCGATTTTTTAAATTTAAATATTTAACCCTGTATTATTTAAGCCATTTTTCACGTTATTTTCTTTTGTGTCCCCCCCACGCTTAATTAAAACGTTGTTTTATTTTCTTACTTCGCTTATAACAATGCTTACATTGTCATCGTCGTCGTCGTTACGCTCGACGACTTTCAAACATCTTTCTGGCTGGCCGATTTTATTTTCAAACTTAGCCTCAGGGGTTCGGCTTCGATCCTACCCCCCCGGCTTCTTTTTTATTTAACACAACACACCCCTACAAACACCCGGGCAACGCCGGGTACCCCTCGCTACTATTACATAATGAGAAAAAAACATGTTCCAAGAGAGAATATTACCTGTGTCTTGGCTAGAAAACTGCGTTAAGATGATTGAACAGGGGATTCTAAGAAACAACAAATTGAACGAAACACATGCTCTTTGAGACAACGCATCGTAAATTAATTTAAATGATTGGCGAAAAAGATTATGAATTTGGTACTCAATCTTTCTGTATACATCATCTTCTCTTACAATGTTTACATCCTTAAGAGAGTAAAACCCGAGCAATGTTTACAACTGGGCAAATTTATTTTATTAACATTTGATGAACGAATAATTTCCCGAAAATTATCTGTAAACTCACCATCTCGTCCGTGGGATTTACCAACTTAAAATAATGTTACTTAGGTAATGCAAATTTCTATACGTGCACCAAACTACCATATACAGCATACTTCGGGGAAGGTAATATTTGATGCGGTATTTCAGAAGTTCAGCATAATTTGATGCGTACAATTTGTGACAGTTTAACATCTGCGTTACGTCATATACGCACAATAAGCGGTGGTATATGCGAAAAATTGCATTCGAATTAAATATACCAATGATTAACCTTTCGACCTATACATATAAATGCTAAATGTTTTTTTGCAATTGGTATTAAATTACACATCGCTGTCTGTGAAAAAAACATCAACACACCTTAATATAAAGGATGTCGCCTTAAAAACCAACAACAAAAAAATAAAATGAATGCCCATCTCTAAGATATCGGAAAAGAGGACGCTATCAGTGCGCATGATGGTTTTCTGATATTTTGTATATGCGTAACTGAGATATCTTTCTTTCCAAACATACTATTTATTTAAAATGGAATAAATAATTAGCAAATAATTCAGACAGTTTAACATCGACGGAAAAACGAGATTGGCACATGATCAGATAAGACAAATAGAAAAGAGAGAATGCTTCATTGAGACCAGATTATTTTCACACAACTATCTATTGCAACATGAGATTACATTACGATTGCTTTATGGTAAGAATACCTTAAATAAATTGTAATTATAATCGAGAAGTGGTAATTTTTTGTGTAACAACCACAGATTAATCTTATGAAGAATTGTTACAAATTGGTAAAATGTCAAATGACATCATTCGGACGGTATTTTTTTGTTATGCAAATGACGTGTCCCATTACAGAATTGAATCAATATGCAAATTAAATCCATTTATAGCATATGCAAATTATTATCACTTTAAACAGAATGGAGGCACGACTTCGGTCGGACATTTGATTATTAACATTGATTTTGAGCGAGGGAGATAACAGACACCTACAATTATTTTCTATCTTGCCAGGTAATTAGAAATCGTCTTTTTAACAAACTTTAAATAAAATCTAATTCGCCACCCCTCGCAGCCATAACTAGTAATATGTAAGATTCATGTAAGACATGCTAGTATGTCTGATGTCCAGACTGGAAATCTATAAAGAAAAAAAAAGATGACGCCACATTGAATAAAACACGATTTAGCAAAGGTTAATATCTACATAGCTAGTAGTAATAAAATGATATATATATATAATTATTTTTAGAGTGTACAATACATTATAAAAGCCATTAAAAAAAGGCAGAATGAGTTTATTTCGTATTCAGAGTAAAATGACGGTCGGAGGGAAAACATGTATCATGGTTTTAAAAAAAATCAATAAGGCGTTAGAGTCAGCTGACCGGGTTTCGCTTTCAGGACTAAAATAAATTCCGATTATCGGAAAAAATGTGAAAACGACCATATTAAATTTATCGTTTTCATAATCATAAAACCGAGAGGAAACGCCTAAGAGACTAATCACGTTCACACACAAAATACGATCTCTTTGTTTACAGTGAAAACGTACGTGAACAACTTGCTGCCTTTCCTCATCATAGGAATAATGTCATTAATCAATTTAAATGTAGTTGCAGTACTAACTGCGTTGGCAGACCGACAGTAAGGTGAGATGGTCGCGTCCAACAACATGTACCAAGTGAAATCAGAGAAGGAAATCTACCGACCAACGGATGTTTTGTATAAAACGTAGGATTCTGCAAGGACGGACCATTTGCTTAACCCCCGCGATAGGCAATGGATTTCAGCAATGACTCATTTCTATTCCAAAGTCAAGCTTATATGTTATATTATCTAAGGCATTGGAGACTATACACTTCAATTTAAAGAGACCTCCCGTCTGTAAGAAAAGAAATTGGCCTTGGGTCTTAACATGATGGGTCGTTACGGGGTTTACTCCCAATTGTCTAATAAATATAACGATATATTCATTTCATGATTTATTACATTTTTCACCCGATATTTGGAGTTATCTCAGTTTTCGCCCTGGTTAGAGCCGTCTCCCTGTCAGAAAAAAATACCTTCAGTTCAGCTTTAAACAGAGAACGCAAAACACAGTCAGCTTATTTAAACCCCATATAAAATTATTTTTCATAACCTAAATTTAATGGTTTCCCATTGTCTTTCTGCTATATGCAAAATTAACACAGTTTTGTTTTTAGTAGCTATAATATGTATATATATATATATATATATATATATATATATATATATATATATATATACATATACATATATATATAAGTGCATATGTATGGACATATATATATATTCATATATATAGAAAATAACTATAAATTTTAAAAATATGTATATGTATGTGTGTATATATATAATCAATATATGTAGTTGATATATATGCCTATACAGTTATTATGTATACATATATATACATATATATATATATATAGTAAATATGTATATATAAATAAATAAAGTTAATATATATATTTCTAATATATGTAGTTCATATATATATATACTTACATATATACACATATATATAGTTTATATATATATATATATAGTTTATATATACATATAGTTTATATATAGTTTATATATATAGTTAATATATATTATATATATAGTTAATATATAATATATATATAGTCCATATTTATGAATATATATATATATATATATATATATGGGATTGATATGTAGTTTGTCTGAAGTATTGTGTGGGATAAGTATGTACAAGAGATTTAGAAGGCTGTCACAATGCGAGGAATGAATTATAATCGCTGTTGGTAAGAGGAGACGAGAACAAGTGGCGATTTGCTAATTAATAAGTACATATATATATATATATATTTTTACTTACTTTTTAATATATATATATATTTATTCAGTTGTATGGTAAACTGTCTTACTTTCCCAATTAAACCGAAAACTAACTGTAATTGTAATAACAAACATCCTTGGCCACTCAATAATGATTGTATCCATAAAGATGTTATATATTCTTGCACTAATATGATTTTTGTAAAATATCTTACTTGTTTTTCATGCGACGTATTCCATTATTAATATCGGAAAAATTTTACAAAAATAATAATATTGCAAGAATATATATAATATCTTTATGGATACAATCATTATTGAGTGCCCAAGGATGTTTATTATTACAATTACAGTTAGTTTTCGGTTTAATTGGGAAAGGGATTATTTAGGCTAATTTAATTTTTTTTGTTATTAGATGTTAAGATTCTTTGCGCTAAATTATGCATTGTTGAATAAGAGATCCGGATTGCATTTTTATTGAAAATAGAACTATATCTGTGTGGGTATTTGAAAGAGTTTTGTACAGTGTTGAAGAATTGCTTAGGTATATTAGTTTTGACATTTAACCTAAATGGAGGATTAAACCAAATATTTTCTTTCTCCTGATGCGACTAGGTGGGTTAGAAGGATTGCGATTAGTATTTTTGTTTGAAGTATAAATGTAGACTGGTTCATTATTATTGATAGCAGCAGATCTTGTTATTTGAACTAGTTTCTTAAGAGTCATATTGTGTGTGATTACAGATTTAAGCCAGCCTGCAGGAGGAGCATAATTGTTGTATTTAATCTTTGCCTTGTGTCCTGAGTTCCATAAAGCATTATGAAAGAAAATAGCATTTTGATTAAAAGCTTTTTATCAGCAGAAAGAGCATACATTCTTCTAGAGACAGATGGTACTATAGAGTTTATAAATGAGTTGGCGTGGTTAGAAATTTATGGACGTATAAAAGCGTAAGATTAGGTTTATGATAGGGGCTATGAGTTTCGGTGTTAAGATTAAGCGTAACATCTAGAAAATTTTAAGATTTTTTGTTTGGTTCGATAATTATACAAAGACCAAAATTATTGAAGAACTTATGTAATTTTTTAATAGTTTTGTTGTACTCTCTTGGCTTGGTTGTTGTAGTAAAAAGGGCATCGTCTTATTTGAAAGGCTCGTAGAAATTGATTGATAATAATTTTGGATGTCAAATCTTATGGAATTAAGGAGGTGTTTATTTTTAAGGGAAGCAAACCAATTAATTACGGAATCTGAATTAAGCCGAAGAGGGTAACATACATTTCTTTAATAGAAGGGCTGATTCTATCTAAGATGTTTTTGCTTACAGCTCCTAAGTCAGAGTTAGATGGGCAAATAAATCTGACGAAGGGGTTGTCATAGAAATTAGTTTTATGATCTTTGAGGGTGAATCTAGGAGTACCAGGAGAAATTATTTCAGTGAAGTTATGAATGTTCATAGAAGTCAGTAAAAGTTTAGCTTCAGAATTAATGGAATCATACGGCTTAGGAGGGACTATTTTTAAAGATTTATTAAGTTCATTATACAAAAGTGTTTTATATGTAGGATAGTAAAGTTAATAATTTTTGTCTTATCAGGCCGGACGAATATATGGTTATTCTTTTTAACTTTTTCGGATAAAATTTTCATTTTTCGAGTAACCGGATTATAATGGTGTTTTTTGTTTCTTACATTAAATTGTTTTGACTACATTTGACTTGGAATTCTCAAACTCTTCGAGGTAACGGTTGTATTTGAGGTGGGCAGTAGTTTTTAATCCATAACATTTGGTAGCAATTCTTTCGAATTTAATTTGTTCTCTATGAGAGTTGATAGCGAGTTTATTAAAGATTTCTGGGTGAAGTTGGTCTTCAGAGGAAATAGTTTATTCTTTTATGCTAGAGTCATGGTGATAAGCATACCACTTTATATTTTTAGGAAAGTGTTCAAAGCGAGAACAAATTTGTGGATATATTCCTGTTGGGTAGAAATATTTTTGGCAGACAGAGGAATGTGTTCCTTTTCAAACATATCTGGAGGGAAAAAAAGCTCAACTAAATAGGAGCTTATAATAAAATGAAAATTACAATTGAATTTACCACAATGATCCAAGATAGTAAAATTAAAGTAAATTATAAATATTAAAGAATTAATATTTATAAAATTATCTCAACCAGATATAAAAGCACGATAAAACAAAATAGGAAATGGAGCGTATAATATGAGCTAACAGTTAATAAAATATGTTAAAAACACTTTGAAATGAGTTAAAAACATATTTAATTTGAAAAAGAAAACACTAGATAAATGGATAGTCCTTAATCAACGGAGTTTCGAAAAAATACTTTCCTTCTAATCAGAGGGTAGGAATCAGCAAAATGCGGGATCGGATTTTGCATGCAGAAGTATTTGATGAAACAACAAGTAAGTCAAAGATCTTACTTGAAAACAAAATAAGTTAAGCAGAGGGAATATGGTAAAGAAAAAGATAATTACACAGGAATGGATAGTCTGGTGGAAGATGAAAAATTCAGTGACGATAAAATCCAAATGTAAAACTTCAAGAAAGTTAAAAGAATTTCTATTTGTACAAGTAAAATCCAAGGAAATCCTGTAATTGGCAGAAGATGGTCCATAATAATCCAAAGGCAGAAATCCATGGAATAATTCACAAAAATGTGTACACGGAAAGAAACCATTAATAAAAGAAAAATAAGATGTGCTTTTCTCTCTACTTCCGAGACATAACTATAAATTAAAAAAAGATCTGGGAAGAGAAAGGAGAGAGAAAAAATTATTAAGTTAAATATAAAATAAAGGGAGACAAAAGTCAAAATGACCCAGACAGGAAATGTTCAAGGCGCGAAAATATATATAGGGCAAAATAATATAGGTCAACTGAAATGTACAAGTCATCACTTTAAAAATGTCAGCAAGAGTTGTTAAACGGCACTAACAGGATAATAAAAATACAAATAATGGTCCATAATAATCCAAAGGCAGAAATCAATGGAATAATTCACAAAAATGTGTACACGGAAAAAAACAATATTTATAGAAGATAACAAAGATGTGTTTTTCACTCTACTTCAGAGACAGAACAATAAATAAAAAAGATCTGTGAAAAGAAAAGAGAGAGAGAACAATATATATATATATATAGATAGATATTTATATATATATATATATATATATATATATATATATATATACGTCGTATATATCGCTAACAGATATATGTATATATATATATATATATATATATATATATATATATATAATTCATTGACGATATGTTTAGCTTACTATTAGGGAATTTCAAATAGGTATTGTGAAGGGGCATATATAGAATAGCATTTTTTCCTTAATATATTTGTAAAACTTGATTGCAGATTCGTAATGTGTGTTGATTAAAAGTAACAATTATTTCCTCTAAAAAGAAATTACATATCTGTACGTATATTTCATTTAAATAAATTAAATACTTTATATCTATTATATATATATATATAAATATATATATATATATATATATATATATATATTTACATTTTCACCCCAAAGAAGGCACATTGCCACTTTTGTGTGTGGGGGGGTGCTACTATCAGGGGCAACAACTACTGGGGTACTATGTAGGGATTTGGGCAGCAAGATGTTGGTTCACGTTGCATTTGAACTTCTGCACGTCAGTACATTTGGGGAAGCAGGGACATGGAATGGAATTCCAAAGCCTAGCGCTTCTGGGGAAGAAACTACTGGAGTAGAAATATATTTTACATCTAGGGATCTCTTCACTGTGGGGGTTGGGATTTTGAAGCCTGTCGTGTCAGTCGAAGGTGTTTACGTCGTGGGGGCACAAGTGATTGCAGTTCGTCAGAGAATTCACCATTAAAATACTTGTAGAACAGGCAGAGGGATGCAACGTTTCGTCGATGTTAGAGAGGCTGAAGCTTGGATTCGAGTTCAGGGCCTATCAGATTTGCGACTCTCTTTTGTACCTTGCCAAGGAGCGAGAGACTAGTAGCCGATTCACCAGCCCAAATATGACAGCAATACTCCATATATGGGTGAATGGTTGCCTTATAGAGGTACAGGATACTTTCGGGTGTTCGTAGTTTTCTAGCAGCGGCCCTGGCAGTGCCCTAGATGTAATTGTTCCAACTCATGTTTCCTGTGAACGTATAACAAAGGAGCTTGAAAGACGTACTCTCAGATAAAGATTCGTTGGCCATTGCTATAGGTGGTAAAAAAGGTTTCTTGTAATTATTGAATAGAAACTAGTTTTGTCCTGGTTGCATTAAACGTCACCACCCATTTTTGTCCCCATTCCACAACAGATTGGAGGTCATCCTCTTATGTTTCTGCAATTTCTTTATATATCTGATCATTTGTTTTCCTGGATTGCCTGTTATAGAGTGTGGTGTCATCAGCATATATACCTACCTCAGACACAATTTTGTCGGGGAGGTCATTTGTGAATATCAGGATCAGAAGAGGTCTAAGGATAGACCCCGGGGGCACTCCTGTATTATATCATACGCTTTAGATGTACGCCCGTCGAGGACAACAGGGGGGTTCTCTTATCTAAGAAGGATTTAATTATGCTAAGTATTCTACCAGTGATACCGTATGATCTAATCTTCTATAGGAGACCCTCAGGCAATACTCTGTCAAAAGCCTTAGATATATCTAGAGCTACCGCTCTGCCCTCCCCCGCTTTGTCCAGTGAATGGTATATACGGTCAGAGATTACAGTTAGGATGTCTGCTGTCGAATGAGATTGTCAAAATCCATATTGTTTGTCAGTCAGAAGCTTAGCATCAGTAAGGTGAGGGACTAGAGCATGGTTAATTAAGGTCTCAAATAATTTGGCAAAAGTGGGAAGAGGCTAATGGGGCGATAATTTAATGGGTCAGTTCTTTCGCCAGAATTCTTTAATACTGGTACAACAGAAGCAGTTTCCCAACAGGGCCGGAAAGCAAGCTTCATTAAGGCATTTGTTGAAGAGTTTGGAGAGAACTTGAGCTACTTCGGCTGAGCACATTTTAATAGGACAGCTGGGGTGAGATCGGGTCCACATGCTTTTGAAGTGTCAAGGTTTTTATGATATCATGCACCTGAGCAGGGGTGATTCTCAGGTCGTCTAGTGTGGCATCCGTTCGCATAGTAAATTCAGGTAGGGGGTGGTTGGAAGGGTCCACTGTGGAGTTTGAGTCAAACCGACTAGCTAGCATGTTTACCTTTTCGGTTGCTGAGAAAAGCACCTCGTGATTGTTGGTGAGTGGGGGAATTATTTACTACACTCTTGTAGATTCTCCAGAAGTCACGAGTTTCTGGTTTTTGTGCTTCGATGCGTTTTTTAGTCGTTTCCGTAAATGCTCTCTCAGCAGTCGCTATTTCTTTCTTAACGTTACTTCTAGCTTCTATGTACGTCTGTCTGTTTGAACTGGACTTATGTCGGTTTAATCTGCAGTAAGCATGCTTCCTGTGAACAATAGTAAATTCAGGTAGGGAGAGTGGGGCTTGCTATAAAATTTCCGTATGGGAGCATGCGCTTCGATTGGAGTTGCATAAATTTTTTTGTATATAAATAATTTTTACTGCGATTTTTCCAATATGACATGTTAGCGGAACGGTTAGAGTACCGGGGGTTGGTCGAAAGATTTTAGGTTCAATCTCGTGTATCGTTTTTTTATAATTAAAAAACCGAACTTTTTTTTAATAACTAGTTTTTTTTTTTAACTCTCCTTATGATTTTATAGCAAAAAATGTTGAATTTATCGATTAAAAATATTAGTGAATTCTATGATATACACCTTCTTTGAATGAACTCAAATTTTTCGTTATCACATTTGATGAAAAATGTAGTCCCATTTTGGCAATGCGTCTGACCAATGATGCTTTTGAACCCGCGACCAGCACTGCGATGTCATCAGCATCAGCCTGAGCATAAATATTCCTATTTTTAAACTTCTTTAAAAGAGGATTCAGCATACAGTTCCATAGTAAAGATGATAAAATCCCACTTTAGTGGTTTCATTTAACTACTTCCCTTTTAACAGTTGCCCTCAGTAGTTCTACTGGAACTGTTCTGTGCCTCACCATATACTCAATCCATCGGATGAGTACTGATGGCACATTGAGCTCTCGTAGCGACTTGCACATACTACTGAAGGGTATGTTGTCAAAAGCTCCAACGATATATAAAAAGACACCGAGTGCCATCTTCTTTTTTGTTAGTTTACGCTCTATACAGATCACGAATTCATGAACCGCAGTCTCGGTAGAGACCCTGGCTCGGAACTACTATGACTGAATGATAAATATTGCATAAATGTGTATTTGAGAGCTAATTTGTTTGACAATCATGAATAAATATTTTAAATTTATATATTAATACAATAGCAATGCCTGGAAAAATCATGGATTATATGGAAAAATGCGCGCATGAAAAGTAATATTCTTAAGATTTTATTAAACCTGGAAAAGTGAAGGACAAGAAATTCAACCTGGAAAAGTAAAGAACAAGATATTTTATTAAAGTAAAAAATAAGAATTTTTTAGACTTAAATTATTGCAGCTAAAAATAAAATATTTGAATATTGATAAATATTTTATTTATTATTTGCATATTTGCATTGTTTATTGTTGAGTTAGAAAGAATTAAAGGATCCTAATTATGATATAATAAAATTATTAATTTTTATGTAAATTATAACATTATTAATTCCATCTACTAACTAACTAACTAATGAATTAATTTTATTCAAACAATTTTCACTACATAAATATATGCAAATAATAGGGGAGAAATAAGTTCAATTCAGCGACTGACACCCTTTCTAACTCAACAATAAACAACAACATATGCAAATAATAAATAAAATATCTATCAATATTCAAATTTTATTTTTAGCTGCAATATTTTAAGTCTAAAAAAATCTTATTTTTTACTTTACTAGAATATCTTGTTCTTTAGTTTTCCAGGTTGAATTTCTTGTCCTTTTCCTTTTCCAAGTTTAATAAAACCTTAAGAATATTACTTTTCATGCGCGCATTTTCCATATAATATATATATATATATATATATATATATATATATATATATATATATATATATATATATATATATATGTGTGTGTGTGTGTGTGTGTAGGTGTGTATGTGTATATTATTATTTGAACAAATAATTGAATCAGGATTTATTTGCGTATCAGAATTTGAAATATATGTGCCTTTTTTTCGACGGTAAAACAATTTTTTAAAATTATTTTCTCAATGTTAATCCTGATTTAACCTTGGTAAAATTATAATATATACTGATTATAATATATTTATAAACTAATATTTAGAAATCTTTTTTTCGCAAAATGTATATTTTAGATTTGTTCATATTACATGTTTTTTTTAGTAAGCCTGAAGAATAAAAAAAACTAGATTAGAGTTAAATATGTAATATCTACAAAAATAATCTATATGTGCTATCATATAAGAACACATCAATTGGATGAGCATAGATAGTTCGCTCAGAATATAGAAAGACATTCGATTCATATATTTGGCTGAAAAAAAAAACTACGGTCAACAATTTTCCCATCTCTTTGTCCGTGCCTAAATCCAAACGTAGATTCCATCATCAAAGCTTCTTTCTTAGAACTGCACGCCAGTGGAACTCTCTGCCGTTTGCCTGTTTCCCACCTGACTACAACATGGACGTCTTCAAGTCCAACATAAACAAACTCCTGACAAACGACCCCCTTAAGTTAGACACTTTATCAAAACCCCCAATACTAATGATTACTACAATACTATCCTATTGATTACTGTACACGCAATAACCCTTATCCCTGAGTGCCCTTTATGCCTTGATATATATATATATATATCTTGTTAGTCTCTTACATTTTCAGTATTCTTCATTGTTAGGCTCATTTATTGCTAGTCTCATACAGGGATAACCCCTCTATTAGGTCCAATAGAGCAACACCTTCTGTCCGTTTATCATTTAATGAATACCTCTTGCGTGTTGGTTTTTATGTAGCACCTTTAATGCCTCACTCAATATTTCTCACAAATACCGATATCATATATTGTGGTGTCATTTACCAACAAGCCTGTATTATGAACAAGTGCTTGAAAAGGTTACATATTAATGTTGCAGCCTTGACCTTTGGAACAATAAACACAATAAAAACCATTTCAAATATTGTTCGCAATCGTAATTTAACACTTCTAAATGGTAAACGTCTGAATTTTATCGTTTACTGTTTAATTTGAAGGCAAGCGCTTTAAATGTGATTTTCCACTTTTAGAAACTGAAGCAAACACAATGTAGATACATGAAGATTGTATTTTTTTGATGAATGATAATTCCTATTTACATATTAAGATATTCTTTTTATTTTTAGTAATAATTTATTCTCTTATATTATCTATCTTTCTGTGTTTATCAAAAAGCGAATAAACATAAAAAAAAACAATCCCATTAAGCATGGTAATTGAAAATGGCGCCTAGGAGACAGATATAGGATTCATAAGCCTATATACATTTATTTTTAGTCTAATTCAATTATATATTTTACTAGCCATTCGCCCTTATCTTTAACTCTAAATAGATTTCACAAGTGAGAATTGAATATAAAGGTAAAATTAAAAGATATATAAAATTCAGAGGAAAACTCAGGTGCCTGTTGTCTATTTTATTTTACATAATTTATTTTCGATCATTTCGTTGTGCAGGAAGTTTGACATTTTGCAGTTTTACTCTAAGCCGAACTTGTCAACATAAACCCAGGCCAACAAGCACGCTTGCTACAAAAAAACAACGAACAACAGTCACCTTGTCGATGCGTATAGAAACGAATTCAATAATAATTAAATTATAAAATAATGAGTTTTAACAGAATAACAATCGATTGGTAATAATCTATAAAAATACCCTTGTTTAGTTGCTTGCATATATATATATATATATATATATATATATATATATATATATGAATGTATATATATGTATATATACACATATTAATTCATGCATGCATATATATATATATATATATATATATATATATATATGCATGTGTGTAAGTTTTTGACTGTATGTAAGCTACTATTTTCCTATGTTCATAAAGTACAAAAGGTTATTTGTATCTTAATTGCTTATTTGTCTACTCAAGTATTAGTTACGCTGAGAATTAATAAAGAGAACAACTATATACCATATATAACATGTTATACAGGTGTATGAAATTAATATTTATACATATATATATATATTTGTAGTCATCGACATACAGTCCTGTTTCGTTGTATCACAACTCATCAGTGCCGCTAGACTAGCATCTCTCCCAAGCCAAGCATTGAACCTAGAACCGTCGGGTTGACAGTCGGCGGTTCTCCCACTCGACCATGAAACTGACGCCCGTAAATAACTCGTTGGAATGTATATTTAAATAGACACCCGCCACCACCATTATAGTGCTCAAATCGTCTGTTCGTAAACAAACAAACAACAAGCTTCCCATTTTCCGCCAATTTATACTGATATATATATATATATACTGTTTTAACAAAAACCAAGACATCAAGAAATGGATTGACAACAACAAAAAGTGTATTTCATTGTTCAAGATGCGACAGATGTAAAGTGTTTCCGCTTGTTTTCTTTTCTTTATAAAAGAAATGTTTTTTTTTCCTTTCTTTTTCATTGTTAAAGTGTTTTTTTTATTATATATGTCTGAAGAAACAAATCCAACATGCCTCCTCCCCTGGGGCTTGCATTCACAAATATCCGTGGGCTTAGAACTAATTTAGCTGATGTTGAAGCATTTCTCCTTACAAATGCCCCGAATATCTTAGCGCTAAGTGAGACTAACCTACCCTCCTCCATCCCCTCTTACTACTTTAACATGCCTGGATATTTCCCACTCTGCCGTAAAAAATCTGACAGACACATGCACGGACTTGGTGTTTACATTCATAATACCCTTCCCTTGACTAGAGAAACAAACGTAGAATCGGATGATCAAGCCTTTATGTGCTTTAGACTAATCATGCAACACACCATTAGCTACGTTTACTCTCTCTACCGCTTTCCCTCGACCCAAGACTGCACCATAATAAACAAAGTATCTGGCAGCATAGACACAGCACTCTCCATCGACACTAGCGCCCAAGTACATGTATTTGGTGACTTAAACGTCCCTCACATAAACTGGATTCTCTACTTACACAGATGCAGCAGGCAGCACAACACATAGCTTCTCTATATCTCACTCCCTATCACAAATTTTTAATTTTCCAACCCGTTTCCCTGACCAGGAAGAACAACACGCATCACTTTTAGATCTGTTTTTCACCACAGTACCTGATGATTGTATAACGAATTCGCGACAACCCATTTGGGGACGCTGATCATTCAGTTAAAATGGTTGAAATCGCCCTAAACTCTAGACTCAAAACTGAAGGCCCAGTGCTCAAAACAACGAGATATTATAAAAAGACCGACTGGGAAGCCATCAGAGATCTTATCAGAGATGCCCCATGGGGAAATATTTTTTCTCTTCCTGCTGAAAAGTGTGCAAACGAGGCCACTGAATGGTTCAAAACTCCAATCGAATCGCATGTTCCCATGCGGCAATTTTATAGAAAGCCCCACTCTCCCCAATGGTTTACTTCGACTTGCGGAATTGCCATTGCTCAAAGTCAGCATGCATACCGCAGATTTTACCGACATAAGTCCACTTCAAACAGACAGAAGTACATAGAAGCTAGAAATAACGTTAAGAATGAAATAGCGACAGCTAAGAGAGAATTTATGGAAACCACTAAAAACGCATCGAAGAACAGAAACTAGGAACTCGTGACTTCTGGAAAATCTACAACAGTGTAGTAAATAATGCGCAATCAACAATTCCCCCACTCACCAACAATCACGAGGTTGTTTGCTCAGCAACCGACAAGGCTAACATTCTAGCCAGTCGATTTGCCTCAAACTCCACATTGGACACTTCCAACAACTCCCCAACTGAATTTCCTATGCCATGCTAGACGATCTACAAATCATAAAATCATAAAAACCTTGACACTTAAAAAGCATGTAGACCCGATCTCATCCCAGCTGTGCTATTAAAAAAGTGCTCAGCTTAAGTACCTCAAGTTTTCTCCAAACTCAACAACAAATGCCTTAATGAATCTTGCTTTCCGGGCTATTGGAAAACTGCTTCTGTTGTACCAGTATTGAACAATTCTGGCGAAAGAACTAACCCATTACATTATCGCCTCATTAGCCTCCTCCCACTTTTTGCCAAAATATGGGAGACCTTAATTATCCATGCTCTAGTCCATCACCTTACAGATGCTAAGCTGCTAACTGACCAAAAATATGGATTCAGAGAAGCCCGTTCCACAGCAGAGATCCTCACTGTAATCTCTGAACGTATATACCATTCACTGGACAAAGCGGAAGAGGGCAGAACGGTCGCTCTGGATGTATCTAAGGCTTTTGACAGGGTATTGTATGAGGGTCTCCTCAGGAAGATTAGATCTTACGGTATCACTGGTAGAATACTTAACATAATTAAATCCTTCTCAGATAAGAGAAAACTCCCTGTTGTCCTCGACGGTCGTACATATAAACCATATGATATAGATGCGGGAGTGCCCCCGGGGTCTATCCTTGGAACTCTACTGATCCTGATATTCATAATTGACGTCCCCGACACAATTTCCTCTGAGATGGCTATATATGCTGATGACACTACACTCTATAATAGCCACGACAGGAAAACAAATGACAACTTATCTAAAGAAATGGCAGAAACACTAGAAAATGACCTACGATCTGTAGTGAAATGGGGACAAAAATGGATGGTAACGTTCAATGCCGCCAGGACTAAACTAGTTTCATCCAATAATTACAAGACACCTTTTCTACCACCCATACCAATGGCCAACGACTCTTTATCCGAGAGTACATCTTTCAAGCTCCTTGGCCTAACGTTCACAGAAAACATGAGTTGGAACAATTACATCGAGGGCATTGCCAGGGCCGCTGCAAGGAAGGTGGGCCCTCTCTACCGTGCTAAAAAAACTACTAAAACCTGAAAGAATCCTGTACCTCTATAAAGCAACCATTCGCCAATGTATGGAGTAATGCTGTCGTATTTGGGCCGGTGCATCGGCTACTAGTCTCTCGCTCCTTGGCAAGGTTCAAAAGAGAGTCGAAAGTCTGATAGGCCCTGAACTCGCATCTTAGCTTCAGCCTGTTTCCCATCGACGAAACGTTGCATCCCTCTGCCTGTTCTACAAGTATTTTAATAGTGAATTCTCTGACGAGCTGCAACCACTTGTACCCCCGCGACGTGAACACACTCGACAGACCCGACAGACTGCAAAATCCCACCCCACACTGTAGAAATCCCTAGATGTAAAATATCTTTCTACTCCAGTAGTTTCTTCCGTAGAAGCGCTTGATTTTGGGATTCCATTCGAGGTCCCTGCTTCCCCACCTGTACTGACGTGCAGAACTTCAAGTGCAACGTGAACCAACATCTTGCTGCCTAAATCTCTACATAGTACCCAAGTAGTTGTTGCCCCTGTTAGTAGCCCCCTACACCAAAGTGGCAATGTGCCTTGTTAGGGAGTAAAATGCAATAAAAAAAAGAAAAAAAAAGAAAGGATGTTCTTATGAAAATGTTCAAACGACGTTTTGTTTGAATTTGTCCAAATTGTTTTGAAACAATTGGTAACTAACAATTAAATACACTTTTGGTTGCCATCAACCTATTCCTTGAAGTCTTGATTTCTGTTAAAACAGTATATGAATGTCCAATTATGAAATATGGCTATTTTGTAGCTTACTTTTAAAGTCATCTCTCCTTGTTGCTTAAAATTATTGGTATATGAACAATTACTGAATTATATTACCCCAGTATAATTTGGAATACTACAAATTGTTCTCTCTCTCTCTCTCTCTCTCTCTCTCTCTATATATATATATATATATATATACAGGAGCACACCCACACACACACACACACACACACACACACACACACATATATATATATATATATATATATATATATATATATATATATATATATATACAGGGTGAACGGAAAGTCCTTGGACCAATTCAAAAGTGGTTTATTAATAGAACATTACAAAAATATAAATTAAACATAAATGAAAATTATAAGTTAGGAAACCAAGAATAAATTCAAATTATTTATTTTCAATGTGATGTCCCTTCCTTTCGATTAGACGTTCAATTCTCTGTATTAAGTTACCAACCGAGGCACGCAGCGTTTCCTGAGGTATTTTAGCCCATTCACCAAGAGATGGCTTCAAATCATCAACACTTGGATGAGCAACAGAACAGACCTTTGCCTCCAACAAAGACCACACCGAAAAATCCATGGGATTCAAATCAGGCGATGCAGGAGGCCACATCTCCTTACTCCAGAATCTTGGAAAATGACGTTGGTACCAGTCTTGAGTTTTTCTGGAGGTGTGGGATGGTGCTCCATTTTGTTGGAAGGTGAAAGGCTGATCATTGAAGTGTTTCTTCATCTCTTCAAATGCTGGAACAAAAATATCGTTAATGTAGCGATCTGTGTTGATCTTTACCCTCTGCTCCACGAAAATCAGAGGCGACTTCCAAGATTTGGAGACTGCAGCCCACACCATGAGGGAAGATGGATTTTGTCGCGGGAAAACTATTCTCACAGAGTCATCAATGTCTGCTGAAGATTTTGTGTAAACTCCGTCGTTCTGATTGTTAACAGTCACTCAATTGTGAAGAGTTTTTCATCAGAAAAAACGATCTCTCGCTCTGCCGTGCCAGCCTTCAGTTCCCCAAGAAGAATCTTTGCTCTTTCAAGTCCCTTGTGCTTTTGGGCAGGTGTGAGGTACTGTCTTTCTCATCTTGTAGAGGGACAACTGGAGATCGTTTTTTACGATGGTTCTCATCGAGGTCACGCTCACATTCATGTCTTTAGCCATTTGTCTTGCAGATCTCTTCGGGTTCCTCCTGACCCTCTCTCGGACAGCTTTAATCACCTTCCTTGTTTGAGCAGTGCGAGGTCTTCCACTCCTAGGACGGTCTTCAGATGTACCAAGTTACTTAAATCTGTTCATAACATGGTACACGGTGAATTTAGCCACTTTCAAGAGCTTAATAATCTCTGAGTGTGTCCTTCTCGCGCAATGAAGCTGAATTATGACCTCTCGTTTGCTCATTTTTCTGAAAGTTTAAACAAAATTATTTTAATATGTTTGTTGAAAATAAATAGATCAATAGTGAGACTAAATACTTACTTTATTCGAAAAGAGAAAAAGTGATTTTAACAATATTTAATTTGAAAACTAAAAATTGTCCAAGGACTGTCTGTTCACCCTGTATATAAGCGGGAAATTTGTCAAATAACGATTTATTTTTACACAGAACAATGTTTTCAAAATTTTCAAAGACAAATGTTAAATTATGCTCATAAATACTCAAAATGTCGCCAATACACTTCACTGCAGCGTCAAACAACGATTTATTTTTACGACATTAACACGGCACCAATCAAAAAATAGCATTCGCGCATTTTATTCACAATTTAAGCTAACGTTGAAACTTCCATCCTGTATATATAATCTGAGGTTATTGTTTTCCAGAATTAAAGTATGAAATTTTACTAGGGATATACAATAGTGCTCGATACCGAGGTAGAGCAGCGTATACTCTTGATTTGTTTTTACTTAAGCCGTTATATGTTACTATATAGTCATGAGCATGTTTTGGTCAGCTAGTAACAAAGGGCCTCTCGAGGCGATACAGCTTATAAGAAAGTAAATTTGCAATTAAAATATCAGGTCTTCCTTGTCACAATGAGTTATTATCAGCATATTCCGTCAATTCTTGTGAACAATAAGATAAATTATGTTTAAATAAGACCCAATTAGGGTGCGAATTCGGGTCTGTATTGAGATATAGGACTGAATACGAAAGATGGGGGAGGGAGGTCGTGATAATTAAAGACTAGAAAGAATAGTATCCGTACACGTGTGTGATGACCGTCCTTAATGTAAAATATACTAGTTTGTATAGATTCAATCAGCAAGAGAATATGAATTACATATCAATGCTAAAAGGGGTTTATGAGTAAGCCAGTCTTATTCAGTTTTTATTTACATGGAGATCACCACTTATGAAAGCCCGGCAGCCACTCTGGGATAAGGGTTATTGCATGTACAGTAATCAATGGTATAGTATCGTAGTAATAGTTGTTATTGGAGATTTGATAAAGTGTTTACTTAAGGGGGCGATTCATCACGAATGTGTTTATGTTGGATTTGTAGATATCCAAGTTGTAGTCAGGTGGGAAACCGGCAAACGGAAGAGAATTCCAAGTGCACTTCTATGAAAGAATCTTTGTTCATGGAATCTACAATTTGATTTAGACACAAACCAAACTCCTATCCTTACATCATCAACGCTCTTATCCCCAGCTGGCATCAATTGTGATGGATGGCTCTCGTCTGGGTGAGGCCCCGTGTTTTGACAAGCTTCTGGGTTTGACCTTTACTCCTGATCTGAAATGGAACATTTACATCAAGTCTGTTGCCAAGGTCGCAGGAAAGATGGTGGGATCCTTCTACCGTTCCAGAAGATATCTCACTCCTGATGCAATTCTCTATCTATATAAAAGCCAAGTACGGCCAAGGATGGAATACTGTTGCCATATCTGGGCAGGAGCTGCCAAAAACAGCCTATCATGCCTTGACAAAGTACAAAATAGACTTCGTGGTTTAGTGGGGGATGCTCTTTTCTCTACCCTGCAACCCCTCTCCCACAGAAGAGACGTTGCGAGCCTATCCTTGCTTTATCGTTATTTTCATGGCAGGTGCTCGTCTGAACTCCAATCTCTGGTCCCCCCTCGCCAAACATTTCACGAAAAACACCCGTCTAGCTGAATCCACTGTGAAAAATTTCCCCCACTCTATATCTGTGCCTAAATCAAAACGCGGATTTCATGAGCAAAGCGTCTTTCTTAGAACTGCACGCCTGTGGAACTCTATTCCGTCTGCCTGCTTCCCTCCGGACTACAACTTGGATGTCTTCAAGTCTAATGTTAACAAATTCCTAATGAACCGCCCTCCTAATTAAACACTTCATAAAATCTCCTCACTAACGTGATGTACTTGCAATAACCCTTATCCCTGAGTGGCTTCCGGGCCTTGATAAGTGGTGATGTCTGTGTAAAAAAAATAAAAAAAAAGATAAAGAGTTGGGATGTTTACGTAGTCAGACAGTGTACAGCCTAAATTGCCCTCTTCTACCTCCCCGCTCCACCACTGTGCGCCCTACGTGCAGTAAGAAAGAGGTTAAGACATAAGGAAGAAAGGAAAAAGACTCAAGGAAGAGAAGAACAGATAAACGATAATATATGAAGAATAGAAAGAAGGAAAACAGGGCGATTGAAAACACATGATTAAATTATTAGTGGTGATTATAGAACATGTATTTACACGTCACGTACTTCATCAACCTCCGTCCTCTCCCCTAACTTTCACTCCTATTTTGTTATACTTTTTATATTTATTTATTACGGGTTGCCCGAAACATGTCCATGACTGTGGAGCAACATATAATTGCATATGTAAAAAAATAATGGTAGTAGGGAGGTAGGCTCGAACTTGTACCGCGAAGTAGGAAAATGACGTAAATTATAAATTCTTTGCTCTTGCGTCCATAGGTACATCGTAGTTGAGGAAGGATCAACTTAAGGCTATTCAATCGAAAAAACGGGATAAATTTTGGAAATCTCGACGAAAAAAAGCGACCTCTCCTTTTGTAAAAGTGCCCAGATTAAAGTGAAGGAATTAATGTTTTTAGCCAATTTTGTTATATATTCGTTATCATCGAGGTTATCCTTGAGGGGCACTTTTTACGTTTGGTGTATAACATTAAAAGGCGAAGACATGCATTTACGTTTCTTGTATACACTGTATAACATCAAAATGTATTCGTGTGCGTATGATTGTCTCTAATATAAATGGTTGATGTTTGATTATCATAAAGGGAATCGTGTGTGTGACATGTAATTTCTGAACCTACCTCTGCTTCTTCAAAACGGACCATCTGGAAATTTCTCATCCTGGAGGGAGACTTGATACCTGTTTGACGAAGATTTATCACTCCAAGACGATGAGACGGTTTTATAGTTTGTTATTTCACTTTCCCCAGAGGTCCTGCAGCAGGTGGAAGTGAAGGCTGCTTGTGTGGGTTCTTCTTCACACACGTCAGCGTTCGTCTCCCCCCTCCCCAGTTAAGAGGGGGAGACCACGGAAAAACGTCCGTCTTCTTCAAAGCTCAAATAAAATCTCACAGATCTAGCCAACCACCACGTCACACATACGTAATTTGGTCAGGTGACCTTCAGTTCTGGTAAACGTGTCTACCTCCACGTTTACTCTCCTCTCTCTCTCTCTCTCTCTCTCTCTCTCTCTGTCTCTCTCTGTAACAATTTTTGTATATTTGAAGTCTGAAAGGTCGGGTTGTAAAATAATAGCGATCTCATGTAAATTCGTCGCCTCTATCGAAATTTTTAAGCATGCATACATACATACATACATACATACATACACACATACATACAATTAAACAGACAAATGAGGTTCATATTATTAACAAGCCTGGGTGCCCGGCATCGTCAGGGTGTTTGGAAATATGTGTTTAGCAAAAAAAGAAAAAGAAAACAAGTGATGTACCGCGAAGGAGGAAAAACGTGGAGAAAGGGATGTATTTGCTGTTGCGTCGATTTCCAATTGTGAAATCGCGAAAGGTTAAATTAAGGCTACTCAAACGAAAAGAGCTGAGTACTTTCGGAAATCTTGGCGTAAAACTGAACCCCCTCCTTGTAAAATAAACCACCAAGTTGAGGGTGAAGAAATTAATAGCTTTGTCAATTTTTTCGATATTTGTCGAGCGAATGGTCGAGCTTCTAAACGTCCTTCTCGGGAAAATCTGTGCCTCTGCTGAAATTGTTCGGCAGACATACATACATACATGCATTCAAACAGACAGATTAGAGATATATTATAGACTAGCCAGACTGTCCGGCGTTGCCAGGGTGCTTGGAGGTGTGTGTTTAGCCTAAAAACAGTGGTAGTAGTTAGGAAGGCTGGAAGCAGTCTCGGGAAGGAGGAAAAGAACGCGAAAAATATGTATTTGCCGTTGATTTTATCGCCAAACCGGAAGTGGTGAAAGTTGCAAATTAAGTCTACTTACTAGAAAATATCACGAAAAAAGTAGCCTCTCCCTCTTGAAAAACTCCACAGATCAGGGAAAAGGAATTTAATTTTTTAGCCAATGTTTCGATATTGTTCCTTTGAAGGGTCGAGCTTAAAAACGATATCAACCTCGTGAAAATCAAGTTGTGTGTGTTGAAAGGTTTGACCAAAAATACAAATATGCATACATGCAAACATATATTTAAAAGACAGTTTAGATTTATAATATAGCATAGCCTAAGAACCCAGCGATGCCCAGCTGTTGGGGGGGGGGGTGCTGAGAAAAAGTAAAAAAATGTCATAGGAGGCCGCGACCCCATCATATAGAATATTACCCAGTTTGGGGTAACTGAATTACTGTTTTGGCAAATTCTTCAATATTAATAGTTCGAAGATGCAAGCTTTAAAATGATACCGATCTTCTAAAAGTCCGTCCCTTCTGCTATTAGGCATAAATATATACATACATACATGCATACATACATACATTTAAACTGACAGGTGAGATTGAGATTATTGACGAGTATGAGTACCAGGCGTTGCCTGAATGTTTGAACGTGTGTGATGAGCAAAAAAATGAGAAGGTAGTGCGCAGGCAGGCTCGAACCCGTGACGCGAGACTGGAAAGAAAGTGGAGGTGTATGTAAGAGCGTTAGTTGAGCAAAATAAAAACAAGAACAAAATTGCGAGCGTAAAAGAAAAAAAATCGGAGTAGTAAGACGCTTGAACCGTTACCGGGAAGGAGAAAAAATAGGAGATGTGTTTGCTGCTGCGCCTAGTTCCAAACGAGAAGTGACGTCGGTTCAACATAAGGCTAGACAATTGGAAACAAGCGATTACTTTCGAAAATATCGGCGAAAAAACGTCCCCTCCCTGTAGAAAATTGCACAGTTGAGGGTGAAGGAATTAATGTTTTTACCCAATTTGTCGAGATTTTTCGTCCTAACGGGCGAACGATACCGATCTCCTGAAAATCCGTCGCCTCTGTCGAAAGTTTTAGAAAGACATACAAACATGCATACATATACACATTTAAACAGACTAACCTTGATGCCCGGCGTTTCTCGGGTTTTTAGAGATATGTGTGGAGCAAAACAAAATTAAAAAAGCAAATAAAAAAAATTGGTAATAAGCAGACACGCTCGAACCCGTACCGTGAAGGAGAAGAAGAATATGAAAAAACGTGACATCTTTGCCGTTGCGCCCATTGCAAAAGCGAGGGTGGTGAAAGTTTAAATTAAGGCTTGTCAATAGAAAATAGCGACCCCTTCCTTGTAGAAAAGTTCTCCGTTGAGGGTGAAGGAATTTATGTTTTTAGCCAATTTTCGATATTTGTTGTCCGAATAATCGGGCTTCAAAATTACACTGCTACCGTGAAACCCCATCGCCTCTGTCGAAAAGTTTTACGCGAACATACATGCATACATACATACATACATACATACATACATAAAATAAAAGGGCAGGTGGGATTTATACTATAGATGATGATATTTACCTGGAGAATCATATATGAATACCAAATATGAAGCTGTCGAGTTTTTATCGATAGCAATTATATTGCAAGAGATTTTAAGGTACGAAAGCAGAAAGTTCCATGCATCCAATTGTCTGTACCGATGGTAATGTTTAGACTCGGAGCTAAAACTGTCTGAATCGTGAAATCGCATGCGGCCATATGAAGAGGGCGGTATATAAAAAAAAAACTAGTTTCCAGCAAAGTAGCAATGCACCACATTGTTTACCACCCAAAAAAGGTTAAAAAAAAAACTCTCGAACAATTTAGACTGATGCTAACATGACATGTTCATTACTGCGGTTGCAGCCAAACAATTTATATTCTGTGAAGGTTTTACAAAAACAAAACCAAAAATCTAAGAATCCGCGAATCTGTTTCCATCAATATAACGGTTGTATATACGACATCTCACATCTTTTTAGCTTGAAAATATTTGTTGTAAAGAATATGTTCACGTTATAGATTATAAGGAACGAAAGTGTGCCCTGAGCGGCATATCTTCAACATATAAATTGACTTATACCATCTGATAACAATGTGTCTCGATTCACTAAAACCATTGGCACTATACTAAATTATAACCACCTGTTGGTTTAAAAACACCTGTTGGATTAAGAACACCTGTTGGTTTAAAATATGGGATTTCTACTTTTGTTTATTACCTGGAAGGGTGAACTAACAATTATTTTAAATTGTTTGGTATGAATTATTTGTTTAAGATTTGATAAGACGATTAAATTTTATTCAGTGTGTAATTTTTCAAAATCAATAAAATAGTAATCTACGAAGATTAATCTCTGAATATCAGACGAAACACCAACAAAAGCATTAGCACCATATAGTTTCCAAATCATACATAAATACTATAGTTGTACAAACACAGCGTTTTCAGGTAAACGGCATATATCCGGGCGGAGGTTTTAGTCACATACTATGTAAGATACAACAACTCTCCTGAGTGTAGTGGAGTCGGAGAGGGTGAAAGTACGAACACGACAACTTGATGATAATAAGAAGAACATTTATATCAATCAAGGGTTAGTGGTACAGAACAGGATAGTAAGTATGTGGGGAGTCGTCTCTGTACGACATCTTGATAGCTCTCACTGAGTTGTGTAGACTTACTTGTTATATGCCTCATGGACAAGTCCATCTTACCGATTATAAGGTTGTGTATGTCCCCACACCTCTAGTTTTTTACGATTTTTTAGGTTGATTATATTTTTTATTTTTGGAAGCAAAAAAACATAGTCATCTTCATCTGTGGGATGTAAACACGGAAATAAAAGCTTGTCGTCTAAAAATAAATAATTAATAGCTTAAATGGAAATTATACGGTCTTTAACAGCAGTTTATCGTGGTTATGCTAATAATTGAAAATTAATTTAAATATGTCTATATAAGTTACTTAGCACAATTATATTACACATGTGCATATACATTTTAGAGCTAATTATTAAAAATAATATTTTTAAATGTACTTTGCAAATGATATAACACATTTGATGCTGATCCCGTTTGAATAAATAGTATATATAAGAAATCATTCAGGTATACACTTTGTAAGAGTCCGCTTTCAGTACTAAAATCTATGTGTGAAACAGTGAACATTTTGTATATATTAACCAAAATTGCGAACAAAAACAAAATCATTACTACGAATTTATTATAATTGATTAGTGTCGGTAACTGTACACAAAAATTACGTATATCCAAACTGTTGTTTAGTTTGGTTTAAAAAAAGTTAGATCTTTTCATTAGTACAATAGGGATCTAAATTCTGATGCAATTTTCTATCTATATAAGAGTTAGGTGTATAATTAGATAGTTGTACTGCTACCATATTGAATAACATGTCATAAATGTCATCAATCATTATAGCATAAACAAACTCCATAATATCGGTCAGCCCCGCGACGTCGTCAAGGAGTAGTGGAAGAGCATCTCAATGGGTATCTGTAAAGCTCTGTAAAACTCTGTGCGTAGAAGATTAGAGGCATGTGAACTGCCAATGTTTCGTGCGTCCTCCTTCATTATAAAAACTGCCTCTAATCTTCCTTATGTTTCGAGGAAGAACCAACATCATTGGTTTTAAGGATCTTGATAAATTATTAAATGTAAAAATAGAATCAGCTACAAACTGCAAAAACTTTGGTGGCTACGCTTTACATAAGTTGTTAAAAAGCGAATAGCGATCCCCCATTGCATTAACCTTACAAGTCATAACCTCTCACTCCCTGTGTTATTGTATTAATCAATGAACCAACGTAAGAATTGAAAGGATTCAAAAAGTCCGGATACATCACAAACTTACTATAAACCGAAACACCTGTAATTAATAACGACACTGAGTGAAAAGCTGCGAAGAAAAAGCTAGCCAAATTAAAATAGCTAAATTAAAAAAAAAGGCTCAATCCTCTCGTTACCTCTCAGCGCCATATCAAGCGTCACCGTTTAGATACTTAATTAAACGAATAGAAACACAATTTGCAACTAATAATTACTCACCTGAAAGCGAATAACTAAACACGCTTGTGTATGGAATATTGATACATACCTTCAATGAAGGAAATAAACCTATCAACTATGTGCATATTCTAGTATTGCGGAAAAAATAAACAATGGAAATGAAAAAATTACAACCATCACAATTAAATTCATATATATATATATATATATATATATATATATATATATATATATATATATATATATATATATATATATATATATATATATATGAAAACCTTTGCCACGATAATTACGGGGAAAACTGCCATAGAGGAGAAAATATTACTACGGATAGTTATTAAAATCATATAAATAACCGATATATCTAATCAACTTACTGTTAATTTTACCATATGCAGCCATCTCTTATGAATAAACAATAAATATAAATAAAAACGAATTCGAAAACTAAAAACAAATGAACGGATAAAAAGTGAGGAATAGAATTAAAACTATAAAATAAGTGAATGAATGAATAAATAAATTAATTAATTAATCTTGTCAATAAGAAAACGAGTTTGCCACCAGAAAACGGGGAAAAACAAAGATAACAATCTAAGATAAGGAAGATACGACAAAATATTACTCCAGCTCAAGGCGAAATCCTAAGCCATTAAATTACCGGCAAGTTAAAAAAAAAATACTACCCCTCAACTGCGACAGCTTAACCACATGCTAGTATACTTCTTCTCTTCCCCCTCCTCCCTCGGCCTACTCCTTTCTTTCACCATACTACTAAAAAAATGTTACTGCTCACATTCACAAAGTATAAACCACTAGTTCCTGAACGTTAACCTCACCTAGATAGCTTATAAACTAATATCGTGTTGACACCCGTTTCAATATTTATTCTTTTCCGGTCTGTCGACGTGTTATCATTGACTTGAGATTCTACAGAAACATGTGAGCACATAGGGAATCAATAATATTTGTATAATAAACAAACTATTCGCACATGCATACACACACGCACACACACACACCCACCCACCCACCCACACACACACACACACACACACATATATATATATATATATATATATATATATATATGTATATACACGTATATATGATATTTGTTCAGTAAACATTAATACTTATCAATATTTTACTAGCCAATCATATACAATAAGACTGCTCACCTGTTCAGGGGCTGGCACCCGCGGAGCTCATTTCGAGACGCCCCCTACATATTTTACTTAGACCGACGTCCGTCATTAAGTTCTCATCTACTCGTCGGTTACAGAGCTTTTCGGACATCGGCTATATTATTGATGAATGTCAGCTATCTACTTAATATTTTGGAGCTTACAGAGATAGAACCTTACAACCAGATAAAATTCCAATTCATATAATGAGAAAACACTTGTGATTTATTGTAACCTGTGTGTATTTAATAAACATATGTAGCAGATTTAATCTGATTAAATATATATAACTCGTATTTTAGATAGAAATTGATAATATGTATAAATATCAAAGTGACGGAGAGAAAGAAAATGCTATCACAGTAAGTAAGCAGGCGAAATATACAAGCATTTCGAATCTGTGTTTAGATACACGACTCTTTATTATAAGGTGCAAATAATTGTCGTTTACGAAATATCTTTCAAACAATTGGTCACTCGATTTTTATCATCTGATAACGAGGGTTAGTGGACCCGTCAATGCATCTCTTTATTTTCATTATGTAACATCGTGTTTATAACTCTCTTATGACAATAGGATCTATTACATTCTGTTGTTTAAAGTTAGCAGAAGGAAAACAAAAAAAAAATAAAAAGGGTAAAATCAAACGAACAGAAGTTTACCGCGTGTGTGATGGGCAGGGCTGGGCAAAATATTTAATTATCCTTTAATTTTAGTTCAGGTGTGCATAACAGAATGCAAATGAATACTAATAGAATGACTCAAATGTGCTGTTATATATAAGGAGGGGATGTTGATATTCTAAACTTCCATAACATTTTCGAGAGGTAATTCAGGAGCATTCGTTTTTGTTTTATAATCTTCATTGGATTTTTATAGTTGACTTACGTCCACTGAAAACATTAGGTTTTAATTTAGGAACCTGGGCAGAAAAATTTGCAGGAGAAGACTTTTCTTTTGGGAACCGTTCAATGGTTTTATCTACCGATGTATCCAGTAAGTGGTATATAACATCAGACGTTGCATTAGGATATTGTTAATGAAACTATATATTTCCATCCGAGTGAACGTTGGTCTCTATGACGTTGTGATTTATATGGAACGAAAAGACCTTAGCGAAGAGATGAAGGAAGCTTTTGCGGTCAAATGCGAGTGGAATCTATCCTTCGCAGTATTCTTGAAACCCAGTACTATAGGTAATTTTACCACCGGTTTAGAAACGAAGATTCGATAAAACATTTGTTGAAGAGTTCGGAGAGATCAGACGCAATGTCAACATATTTTAACATAGTAATATAGGAATGAAATCAGTGGCAATAGAAAACCAAACCTTTAGCGTTTTTTTTTTCTTTTGGCTTCTACGGACAGGTAGCAGACAGATATGACCTTCTGTATCTTCGAGGTCCAATTTTCTATGAAACTACTACTACTACTACTACTACTACTAATAATAATAATAATACATAATTATAATTTTTCAGAAATAGTGAGCTTCTAATTTCTGCGACTCAGTAACTTTTTCTAGAGATTTCAGTTTACATTTTCCTTGCTGCGGCTATTTCACTCTTACAATTGCGTCTCACTTCTACATAGTGTTCTCTATTATACTAGAAGTCTGTCCGATATGTTTGTTAGCATTTTAGAACACCCCTGATAAAAAAAAATATTTTTACTGCAAAAGCTGTCAATCTAACTACTGTAAAGTAAATGCTGTGCAAAGATACTTATCTTTCAAAGCTCAGAATAATAAATATTACATCCCTATTTGTTTATAGTAAGCAATGAGTTCAATATCACACTGCCTTCAATAACTTATAATCGATTAAGTTCGTGCAATGTCTTTTAAGATTGTTGAGTTGACGTCAAACTCTCAGTAGACACCATGTGAACCTTATGTTTGTATTTGTTTACATTGCTTCAATCTCATTTATCTCTATGCTATATATCTGGAGATTTATCGAACCGCATTAAAGACAAACTTATTACAACGAAAATCTTATCTGTACGATTGTTGCCTTGTTTCTCTTTGTTTCTCTAAATTATTCCGCGTGTCAAAGCTCATCGCCTGTTGCATAGCACACCGTTTACACACGACGTTGTTCGCAATGCATTAATCTGCAGGTTGCCCGATAATTCGTTCTTTTGCTTTTCACTCGTGAAATACTAGCTTATTATTTCCAATAAAGACGCCATATTATGCATTCTATTCATAATCCGCAAGGGTCCGTAATTAAAATTCATGGCTGTCCAGTTCATCGGTGGCGTGGACAGAGGTGAATTACAAATGGCTGTTCGGTTATAATGAGTACAGCGCAAATCCTAAAGCGAGCTGATGGAAACGGACGAAAGAGAAGCTATATTTATATGTAGATGCTAATTGGCCTACGACGCTGAGATATTCACGTCGACTTGTGTGATGCTCATGTCTTAAGCTATAACGTATACTGTCCGATGATGTTTTATTTTTCTATCGAACAAATAATGATAGGGTATATACATCTATCAGCTACTCGATTCGAATCCGTTTTATGTGAAGGATAAAGGAATCTTGAAGCTCAAATTTCTGAGGCAATATATTCCAGTTAAATATATTAGAATAGATACACCACCGGTGTCTAAACCGGCTCTATAGACATAATAGGACACAAAAAATGCCTATGAATGTTGTATATTGACACGTCGTATTAAAAATACAAGTTGCGCTAGAAAATAATTAAATTCTACGAGTTTATAACTATACTATATCTAGACTATTTGTAATAAATAGGGCAAGATTTTCATTTACAATGCACGACGATAGCGACACATTGAAACTATTATAAACAGTAAGTGGCCGACCTATTTAAATAAACATGTGTAAATGTCGTGGAAGTATCTTGGAAAAGTGAGCATAATATAGCGATAATTGATGATCAAACAAAATAAAATAACTGGTTAATTAGTTGTAGAGTAAAATGAACGGTATTTGCTGAGTTTTCATTTACAGTTCTATCGCCTTGTTAGAAGAAGATGGTTTGTCCAAACATACTTCGCTTTATAACCATTTATCATTCTTATATATATATATATATATATATATATATATATATATATATGTGTGTGTGTGTGTGTGTGTGTGTGTGTGTGTGTTCGTGGGTGTGAATAGGCATTGGACTATATAGTATACTTATGTGTACTTATTGAATTTCATATTCTCGATAATTTTATGATTTTTGTGTAAAAATACAAAAAGTTAAAATATATCAAAGATATTACAAACGTTTAATTCTGAGGGCATCATTAGTTGAAATTGAAATGTATGACATGCTTACGTAAAAGAATTTTACGAAAAAGACTTAGTAATTACAGCAAATAAAAATGCTCGTAGACAACACACGCCGTATTTTTACGCTACTAGCGAGCCAAATTCTGGTCACATAGAACAATGATACTTACGTTATAGTTACGATATTTTACAAAGAATATTCTTTAAAGTTACATGTTCGTCATTAGAGATTAAGTTTATTTCACACTTTGGAATGCGTTTCATAATGTATGGTTTTTGTGTTAACGTTAGTTTTACAACGAACGTTTGTTTTGTATATCTTAAAAGTTACATTTGATTCTACGTTATGTAAAATCAGGCGGTTTGATATAGGTATGACTGCGTGACCAACATGATTATATATATATATATATATATATATATATATATATATATATATATATTTACATTTTCACCCCAAACAAGGCACATTGCCACTTTGGTGTAGGGGGCTACTATCAGGGGAAACATCTACTGGGGTACTATGTAGGGATTAGGGCAGCGAGATGTTGGTTCACGTTGCACTTGAACTTATGCATGTCAGTACAGTTGGGGAAGCAGTGACCCGGAATGGAATTCCAAAGTCTAGCAGTTCTGGGGAAGAAACTACTGGAGAAGAAGGATCTTTTACATCTAGGGATCTCTACAGTGTGGGGGTGGGATTTTGCAGCTTGTCGGGTCTGTCGAGGGTGTTCACGTCGTGGGGGCACAAGTGCTTGCAGTTCTGCAGAGCATTCACCATTATAATACTTGTAGAACAGGCAGAGGGATGCAACGTTTCGACGATGGGACAGAGGCTGAAGTTTTGATGCCAGTTTAGGGCCTATCAGATTTGCGACTCTCTTTTGAACCCTGTCAAGGAGCGAGAGACAAGTAGCCGATGCACCGGCCCAAATATGACAGCAATACTCCATACATGGGCGAATAGTGGCCTTATAGAGGTACAGGATACTTTCGGGTGTTAAAAGTTTTTTAGCACGGTAGAGAGAGCCCACCTTCCTTGCAGCGGCCCTGGCAATGCCCTCGATGTAACTGTTCCAACTCATGTTTCCAGTGAACGTTATGCCAAGGAGCTTGAGAGACGTACTCTCAGATAAAGAGTCGTTGGCCATTGCTATAGGTGGTAGAGAAGGTTTCTTGTAATTATTGAATGAAACCAGTTTTGTCTTGGTGGCATTGAAAGTTACCATCCATTTTTGTCCCCATTCCACTACTGATTGGAGGTCATCCTCTAGTGTTTCTGCCATTACTTTAGATATATGTTCGTTTGTTTTCCTGTCGTGCCTGCTATAGAGTGTGGTGTCATCAGCATATATCCCCATCTCAGAGGCAATCTTGTCGGGGAGGTCATTTATGAATATCAGGAACAGCAGAGGTCCCAGGATAGATCCCTAGGGCACTCCCGCATTTATATCATATTGTTTAGATGTACGACCGTCCAGGACAACCTGGATTTTCTCTTATCTAAGAAGGATTTAATTACGTTAAGTATTCTACCAGTGATACCGTAAGATCTAATCTTCCTGAGGAGACCCTCATGCCACACCCTGTCAAAAGCCTTAGATATATCTAGAGCTACCGCTCTGCCCTCTCCCGCTTTGTCCAGTGAATGGTATATGCGTTCAGAGATTACAGTGAGGATGTCTGCCGTGGAACGGGCTTGTCTAAATCCATATTGACGGTCGGTCAGAAGTTTAGCATCTGTAAGGTGATGGACTAGAGCATGGTTAATTAAGGTCTCAAATATTTTGGCAAAAAGTGGGAGGAGGCTAATAGGGCGATAATTTAATGGGTCAGTTCTTTCGCCAGAATTCTTGAATACTGGTACTACAGAAGCAGTCCTCCAACAGCTCGGAAAGCAAGATTCATTAAGGCATTTGTTGTAGAGTTTGGAGAGAACTGGAGCTACTTCGGCTGAGCACTTTTTTAATTGCACAGCTGGGATGAGGTCGGGTCCACATGCTTTGGAAGTGTCAAGGTTTTTTATGATAGCATGCACCTGAGCAGGGGTGATTTTCAGATCGTCTAGCGTGGCGTCTGTCCGCATAGGAAATTGAGGTAGGGGGTGGTTTAGAGGGTCCAGTGTGGAGTTTGAGGCAAACCGACTGGCAAGCATGTTAGCCTTCTCGGTTGCTGAGCAAATAACCTCGTGATTGTTGGTTAATGGGGGAATTGTTGATTGCCCATTATTTACTACACTGTTGTAGATTTTCCAGAAGTCACGAGTTCCTAGTTTTTGTGCTTCGATGCGTTTTTTTCGTGGTTTCCGTAAATTCCCTCTTAGCTGTCGCTATTTCTTTCTTAACGTTACTTCTAGCTTCTATGTACTTCTGTCTGTTTGAACTGGACTTATGTCGATTAAACCTGCGGAATGCATGCTGCCTTTGAGCAATGGCAGTTGCGCAAGTCGAAGTAAACCATTGGGGAGAGTGGGGCTTGCTATAGAATTTCTGCATGGGAACATGCGCTTCGATTGCAGTTTTGAACCATTCAGTGGTTTCGGTTGCACACTGGTCAGCAGGAAGAGAAAAAATATTTCCCCATGGGGCGTCTCTGATAAGATCTCTGATAGCTTCCCAGTAAGCCTTTTTATAATATCTCGTTGTTTGGAGCACTGGCTCTTCAGTTTTGGGTCTAGAGTTTAGGGCGATTTCAACCATTATCACCGCATGATCAGCGTTCCCAAGTGGGCTGTCGGCTTTCGTTACACACTCATCAGGAACTGTGGTCAAAAACAGATCTAATAGTGATGCGTGTTGTTCTTCCTGATCAGGGAAGCGGGTTGGAAAAGTAAAAATTTGCGCTAGGGAGTGAGATACAGAGAAGCTATGAGTTGCGCTGCCTGCTGCATCTGTGTAAGTAGAGAATCCAAGCCAGTTTTTGTGATGGACATTAAAGTCGCCAAATACATGTACTTGGGCGCTAGTGTCGAAGGAGAGTGCTGTGTCTATGCTGTCAGATACTTTGTTTATTATGGTGCAGTCTTGGGTCGAGGGAGAGCGGTAGAGAAAGTAAAAGTAGCTAATGTTGTGTTGCATGATTAGTCTAAAGCACATAAAGGCTTGATCATCCGTTTCCAGGTTTGTTTCTCTAGTCAAGGGAAGGGTATTACGAATGTAAACTCCAAGTCCGTGCATATGTCTGTCAGAGTCCTTACGGCAGAGTGGGAGATATCCAGGCATGTTAAAGTAGTTAGAGGGGATGGAGGAGTGTAGGTTAGTCTCACTTAGTGCTAAGATATCCGGGGTATTTGTTAGGAGAAATGCTTCAACATCAGCTACATTAGTTCTAAGCCCACGGATATTTGTGAATGCAAGCCTCAAGGGAGGAGGCAAGTTGGATTTGTTTGACCCTAAGCCTGGTTTAAGCTTATTTTTAGATTGTACTGTCATCATGTTTTTTTAACGAGTTTCAGTTGGGTTAGGGGAAGCCGAACAGGAGGTTATGCAGAATATCACACATGCATCACAAGTAGACCATCAGCTGACCCTCCATCAACTAGGACTGTGGCCTCAGGAAAGCCCACCGGAGATGAGTGCAGGGTCCCTTTCCATGCGCGCCATGGCACTGCAAACATCCCGATATTATTCAACTGTTGATGGAGCAGCCGCTCTAAGCGCTACCAAAGAGTTAGGGCTCCTGTACTACCAGTCGGAAACAGCAGCCAGTAACTGTCAATCCGGTACCCTCAACCCTTTGGAGGAAGGTCAACCCAATCTAATTGCTCAGGCATATGTGGTACTCAAGCATTCTCAAGTGCCCAGCTTTAGGGGTGGGGTGTGTCGGGAGTGGGGAAACGGCGTTCATTGCCCTAGACAAGAAACAAGATCTACCACTGGGTGTTTCTGTCGAATCACTGTGATAGTATCTCTGCGCCTGACTAATAGACAAAGAAGGAGTATGGAAGCCGGTCGATAGGCAGGACCTATCTACTCCTTAAAAAATATATATATATATATATATAACATTTTCATGGCAACTACTATCACACAAAATGGCATTTAGACCTATAGATTGCATTGATTTTTACTAATTGTTTTCGTTTGAGGAGATATTGTTTTAGCTACAAGTTTTCAGGTATTATATTTTGTCAAGGTAAATACTCTAATTGTAATGCTCTTATCAGTTAAGCCTGTGCATTTATGTATGATATTCTTCATGGCGTTTTCTCTATTTTAAAGTACGGTTGCATTTTATTACAAGACATATATTAAAACTGCTGCTTAACATTATATTTATACTCGTATTATTTAAGTATTGGAATATTGGTTTTATTTGTTACATCAACGATATAGACAAAGAAATCATTTTTGGTCGGAAATAGTTTTATCCTGTTTATTCAAAGAATAATGTCGTCCTTTGAAGAGGACATAAATGTCTACTATTTTGTGTGCTTTCATTCATAGCTATTTAATAACGATAATGACATTGCCCTTTTGGTATTGAAGGAGGAACAGTTAAGCTCGTTGTTGTTTGTAATTAGAGGCGTTGCAGTTCAGTTGCAATTAATTAGAATATCATTAATTCAAAAACTTGTTAAAGGACGATTTCTCAAGATTTTTTTTCCGTCAGTAATAACGAACATGCCTTTAATGTATATATTGACTTTTATTTATCTGAAATGAAAAATATCCGTTAAATCAACTTAAAGGAAATCAATACATTTAATTGAATAATTTACTCAATTAAATGTTATTACCATATTTCCTGCAAAATATTTAAAGCTATTAGTTTCACTTGATTTATTTATATGAAGTTCAGCAAGATTTCGTGTAATTTTTAAAATTTGTTTTTGGTGCAGTCATTGTCAACCTTTTTTTATGAATTAGCGGTTTACTGATAAAAATAAAAAAATTGCATAACATCAGTTAAATAGATTAAGACAACTTTAAATTTTTTCTCTAGCCCACATTCAACTTTTTACACATCGATTTCTGTTAGATATCAGAAGTTAAGCAAAATTGAAACTTGCAAATATATAAATTGTTTAACATTTGGAAATATTATGGTTGCTTGTTCTCTCAGCTAATCCTATTCTTTCTTGTCATCACGAAGTTCTTTCGCTACTGGAATAGCGGAGTTGATTAAAGAGCTGTCTGTTTGAGAATTATTCATCCTTTTCTTTACAATTATATGTGCAGCCATCCTAACATATAATAGTCGGTGCTCTTCTTTCATCTCCGATTTAAATTTGAGTATTTTGGATTAACCTCAATCCTAGCACATATTAGGGGTATATTTTTACTATGTTCCCTATTTTCATTGGGTAGAGGAGTCGACTATCGGAAATGTGCCACCCAACTACATCCCATCAAATGTAAGATCCATGAGGGCAGGGATATTCATATTATACAGAGTCGGGTATATGCCAGAGTGATTATGTCCCCAAACGAGATTCTTTGCAGATCCTTAAAGATTGAAGCAAAACTGGCAGGTTATTTTGGTTCGTAGTAAGCACAAATGTTTCACCGCAACTAAATAAATGGGAAGGATAACAGGCAATCGAGGGAATTGAACTTTATCATTTTTTATTTTATTTATTAAGAAAAAAATAAACATGTCTGCAAGGATAATGAAATGAAAAAAGGAAATGCGGATATGATAGAATAAAGTTAATTGTAAAATAGGGTTAATTGTCAAGTAAAGTTAATTGTAAAAACAGTTAATTGTAAAATAAATTTAATTGTAAAATAAATTTAATTGTAAAATAAATTTAATAGTAAAAAAAGTTAATTGTAAAATAAATTTAATTGTAAAATTAATTTAATTGTAAAATAAAAATTAATTTTAAAATAAAGTTAATTGTAAAATAAAGTTAAATTTAAAGCCATATAAATTTGATTAACAAGCATTAAATAGATGACAATGTTTCTTTTTTTTTTTAAAGAGAGAGAGAGTTTAGAAAGTTATAGAACGTGGAGCAATGAGACACCTACCTGTTTAATTGAATAAATCGGCGTTCAGGACATTAATCTCCGTCTCTCTGTCTCTCACTCTCTGTCTCTCTCTGTATATATATATATATATATATATATATATATATATATATATATATATATATTTAAAGGGAGGTACGAGCTCTCATGCCCCTTTGGGTAAGTTCGACCCAGAATATAAAATCTGTCTACCGGAATTCTTATTTCTAAAACATTTTTTTTTTAATCCGACGAACTCGAACGCTTGATGGCCCACACAGGAAGTCGCACTTATCAGTTAAGCTCGCAACGAAATCATCAATTAAATTACATGCGGATAAAACTATTTTATCATCTCTCTCCATCCTATTTTCGTGTATCCAGTACTCCCAATTAATAATTTTGTACAATCTTGTTAGGCAGTCACCCTCTTCACTATTACAAAGATGGTTGTTTTGTTTTCACTATCTCATCAATCGCTGTTTTGCAGGTCACCTTACATTGCCCTTCGCAATAATGTCACATTTTCGACACTGCATTCCGAATCTGTATTTGATATTTAGAAATAGCCGGCAGAGATAATTGCTGTCACAATTATAAGATGAACGATTCCTAGTGATCACTGCGAACGGTTAAACTACGCGTGTGCTCTCTTCTTGGATGTAGAAATGTCTGGCATTATGTAAGCCATACGATTCCGTATTGTTCATGGATACAGAGGTGCTAACTACCCAAAACACTCTCCTTCGAAGATTTATTTCCCCGAAATATCCCTATAGATGTTTTCCTGATTTTAACTTCAATGGTTCGCCAGTTTCCTTTTTCTGCCGGAACAACGTATTACGGTACTTGTTTGATGCGGATTCTAGGTCAAATTATACAGTAGGTCTTAAGTCAATTCATCATCGGACGGAGTTTCTCTTGACTCGTTCGGAATGCGTTTGCGTATCTTGTTCAAGTGATTCTAATGCGTAACATGTGGTCATTCTACCATGTAGAAAATACGGCTGATCCTGTTCTGAATTGTTCCCTGCTTCCAGAAAATCGTATTATACTTGTGCTTCTGGAAGAATATTTTTCTGTCGGTATGTATTTCTTCGTAGAAACATTTGTTTTTGCGGGGTTTACCTCTGTTGGTAATATTTCGTCCAAAACTTCTATTTTTCTAGCAAACATCACTTCCGTCGAAGACACCTTGGATTGTGTATTATCGTTAGAAGTTATGCAGTACGTTTGGATAAATTGTTGCAAGGCTTTTAAAAGTAAGTGTGTTTTGTTCTTTTCAAAACTCTCTTCCAAGTGTTCACGAACCTTAAGGTCTGTCTGTTTTACCTGGCGTGGTGTTGTGATGTGGCACACTTGAAAGTTTCCTATGAACTCTTTAAAGTCCTCGGATGTAAACTCAGTGCCATTATCTGACACTGCACAGTTGGACATTCCGAGCAGTGCAAAGAATTCATGAAGAGTTTTCATAGTGAAGATTTTACACCTAAATACCTCTTGTCGTTTGGTGAAAATGTCCATTAATGAGAAGTAGTAACGTAATTTACGAGTGTCCTTGACCACGGCTAGTCCGCTTTGAAGCATAAACTAAAGTGAATTGGTTGAGCCTTAACAGCTAGTGTACATCCCCTGCATGCTTTCAGTTTTTCTTCAATATCCTTGTCCACGTTTCTCCAATAGACGTATGCACGCATTAAAACTTTTCTATTCTTGTGGCCCCCTTGTGTCCAGCATACAATTCCTTTAAGATTTTCTTTTGGATGGCCACTGAATTAACTACTCTATCCCGATATGATATTGCCTAGTCGCCTGTTGAGAACACCTCTGCTACTTGTTCATCAGTGTGCGGCTATTTTTGGATTTCTTTTATGAATTCTTCACTTTCGGTTTCTTTGTTTATATCGTCGATGGTAAACAACAGTTCTTTCACAGTGTTTATTAGTATCCAACTGTAATCTTTCTGATCGTAATGATGCGATCACTGAATCACCTAGTGGATCACCACTCCCTGGTATTTACAAGAATAATCAGTTTGCGTGTGTTAACGTTTTTTATGGAACGAATTCATATCTAACTCGTGATTCAATCGGATTATTTCCCATATCGAGATTGCTTGCAATATGCGTAGGAAACCCTTTTTTCGAGCCAGAGAGAGATTAGCGGCTTATGATTCAGTTGTAATTTGAAGTTTCGTCCATGCATGTATCTGTAGAATCTTGTTACTGCGACAATTATAATAAAGGATTCTTTCCCTACCTGGGAATAATTCATTTCTGCAAGTAGTAAAGTTATCGACGCGTTTGCTATATGTTTCATGGATTCGTTCGGTATTTTTTGCAGGATACACGCGCCGACTCCATAAGCGCTGGGTCACGTGCGACAATAATGTATAAATCCGGGTGTAATGAGTGAGTGAGGAATAGTTTCGATGTGCGTATCTCTTTCAGTTTTTGGAGCGTCACTTTGGATTACGTTGTCTAGATCTAATCTGTGGCCATTCCGAAATTAAGAGGTGCGCGCAATGAGTGTATATTGAGGATGAACGAATATTAGTAATCATCTAAGCCTATCTCGTGTATCAAGCCATCTCGTGTTCTCATCTATTATCTGCCCACAAATCATCTATTTTGTTGAGGAATAATTAACATTTAGTGCATTAAGCGTGGAGCCGTACTCATTTATCCTTTCGTGTTTTGTATGCTAATCTATTGTTTTGTTTTTCTATCAAACTACCATCCAAGTATCTGATAGAAAAATCAAAACCGCTCAACATCGTAGCGACTATCAATTGAAAGATAGCTGATGCGACTTTGATTCCGAAAGCTAACCTATTGAAATTAAATAATCCCTTGTATGGAGTAATGCACAAACGTTTCGAACTTTCTTCTTTAACGGAAATTTGTAAGCAGGCTTCACTCAGGTATATATTTTTTGGATCATCAACCGAATCTGGATACTAAAAACTTTGGTTCGGTATATTATTCCTCTGGCAGGGTTATAACTAGGATTCGGTTCTGGGGTTCTCGAAGGAGTGAGTCACTCTCTCGACAACAGCACGTTTCTGCCCTCTTCTTTTCCAATCGACCACACCTGGCTTCTCGCCACCAATGTCACACCGCCCAATCCGAACGTCAGCAATACAAAATTATTTTCAATAGAAGATGCCCACAACTCTGTTCTCTCTCACATACCTCATAGACAGATTCCTTAAAAGCGTTCCTAGTGTGATCCTGATGCTATTCCTCTCTGTGTACTGCTGGCATTTGCTGTAAAAAAGGTTTTATACAACTGCAGGGACTTCTTCTCATGATGGTCTCAAATTGCCCCAGGTCTTCTTTTTTTTTTTTTTTCCTTAGGGCTGATCTTCTCAGGACTGTTCTTTTACAGGCTGCTCCTTTCCGGAGACTTTTGATCTTCCCTTGTAAAAGAATCGGAAATTACTAGAGCTGGGCAATCTACCATTGGTTAACTCCTGGCCACACTCCTTGCGGCGCACGCACCTGATACTAGCTAATCTAGAGATTGGGTTTGTCTTTCCTCGTTTTAGGGAGGGAGGCTATTCGTCACTTAGCAATTTTTCCTAGGTGTGACTTAGCTTCTCAAACCCACTCCTCTTCGCTTTATTGACCTCTTTTCGCATTCTAGCTGGTCTCCACCTGGGCTTTCCTCCACACACTTTATCCAGACTAACTTTTACTCTTCCTGTCTAACTAGTGGTCTCGCATTTCCGCACATTGTGGGTGATTAAGCGGTCCAATTTATCTCGTCGGCCTATTGCTCTCTATCGACCCACCGATTCAGAGACAAAAAAGGCACGTGGCTCTCTCCGAAACTTTCCAGCTACTTACGTCCTGTAAGAGAACTAGACTATCTTAAAAACAATTACAATTGATATTAGCCGATTGGGCTAATAATATAACAAAAACAAAAACAAGTTCCTATGGATCCAGTAATCACAAAATTGGGTCGGTCCTTGAGAATGAAAATTTAAACTTAATCCATGGATTAAATTGGTGTCGTCACAAAGTTTAGTATAAGTATATTATATTTACTTCGGTCCTCCCACCTCTGGCATTATATACTACTATAGCCTGATTTGAGTAACATCGAACTAAAGTACAATCACAGTAAGGGGCAAGTTCAGGTTGAGAGTCATCAAACTACTTTTAATTTTTTGAAATTTATTGCAATCTAAACTATCGCCATAATCTCTCATTCTCTCAATGGTGTCTACCTACTTTAAATATCCCTCATTTTGTTCTGAACAATAAGCAGAAACAATTTATATACAGAAACAAAAGCCAAACATTATATACAAACTTGAGATAAAATATCAGATGAAAGGGAGTTGGGAAAACTAAGAAAAAACCCAAAACAAAGAGAAGACGACAATCTAAAAGAAACGCCTGGGGGGTTAATACTGATTCCCCTAACTAATTGTCAGTAGGAAACGTTGTTACTTCAGCATTATTTTAATTGAAGCGCAAGCAGACATGAAAAATCCTCATCACTTCGGCCGTTCTTCGCAAGGTTGTCGTAGAGTGGCAGGCCATCCCAAACAAATTGCGAGGTAAAAGAGAATTCAGAGTTTTTCTAAAAGTTGTTCCCAACTCCACTGCGAGCGACCCCCTACATATGTAACTGCTCTTCTAGCAGATAAGTTGCGGTACCCACAATTGTTCTGATATAGTCTCTTTCTAGAACGATCAAATTGACTGGACCACGGCAATGCAATAAGAACGGCTCTGCATCTGGCGAAGAAGGGCGTCTTCCCGACCTTCCGCGGAGTGGTTGGGTATGAGTTGAGCATGGAGCGCTACACCGCAAGGAAGCATGGATAATCTTCGAGTAACGTTCGACTTAAGAAAAAACATTTTTTAGCTTTTAGATGACACGCCAGCTCGGGCATCTCCAAGCCTACCCCGCTAAGACTTTGAGTACAGACCTTTCTATGGTCAAACAAATTAACGAAAAGAGGTGCTACTCAAAAGCCGTGAGGCGGTCTGCAAGCACAGAATTTACAGACATGCAGTAAAGGATCAATGGAAATACGTAAGTTGTGCAAACCTCCGCAAGAGGCTTCAAAAATAACTACATCTTTTCCCGTCCAAGACCCGATTCAAACCAAACTCCGAGAATACGAACCGGGCCATTTGCCCAGCTGAAATGGCCTGAACTTGTGAGAACCCCCGAGCAGACAACCAACCTCATGCCTACGGACTCGATACAGTTGATAACGACCCCATGATGGTTTGATATTCAGAGGGTACCTGAGTCATCGCTTTAATGTCGTAACGACTAGACAGACACACGGGGATATCATCGGCGCACGCTCATACCATTGCCCGTTTTCTGTCAGGAAGAGCAATGCCGCACAGGACTGGGATCGTCGACTCGTCTCTTAATTTGTAAAGGAATGGCTCAAAAGCTAGGATGTAATGCAGGGGCGATAGCGAACAACTCTGACGCACCGAAAGAAAGACTCCAAACGACCCCGAGAGGCTGCTGTTTTCCTGCATCGAAACCGTCGTTCTGTGATACAAAATGGAGACCCACTTCCGAAAGTATTGGCCCAAACCGGCGGTCTCTATAATAGATTCCAATAAACCATTGTCGAGACTATCAAAAGCTTAGGATAGATCTAAATTGACCAATCCGGCTTTTGCGTGGTCTTCCATCCTCTACAAGATTGTGCGCACTATGCATAAGTTGTTGCGGTTAGAAGCAAGAAAGAAGTCTTACCGTGGTTGCTCAGCGAGTGAGTTCAGGCGAAGAAAAGGAAGAACAAACATGGCGGCCAGCATTTTTACTTTGTCCGTTCTCGCGTAATCTCGTGTGTGCGTGAAGATGGACAGGATAAAACGATGTTCATTTCTCGGTGCTGGGAGATTATTCCCGATCAGGCAGGAGAGAAGGCAACGACAGAGGACTGTAGCGATAACCTTTTTGGATCATTTCGTTTGGGTATTTTTGAGGTGAACCCCCGCCATTATACTTCAAGCTATTTCGGCGATGGCCAACGCAGGCTTAAGCAACATGATTAAGCCTTTTAATGGCGACGGTGATGTGGTGGCGTGGCTTAAAAAAGTGGACCGTGTAGCAAGGATTCAGAAGCTGGATGAGGTCGCCGCAGTAATACCATTGTTTCTAGAAAGGGGACGCACTGGCCCTCTATTTGGAGCTCAGCGAGCGGGAACAGGGTAGCGCAGACGCCATCAAGGGTCGACTGATCGAAGCGTTTGCAGAGAGGCCTTTCGAGGCCTTTAATAAGTTGAAAGAGAAGAGGTGGACTGGTGAATCTGTTGATGTCTACGCGAATGAGATAAGGAGATTGGTTGAGTTGTCGGACATCAGGGGACACGCCACGAGTCACGTAGTCAAGATGACTTTTGTTACTGGGTTCCCGGAAGAAATATCGAAAAGGCCGGGGAGGAAAGAAAATTGTCGATCAAAGATCAGGACTTCCGAGCCGAATTCGACGGAGAGCGGTAGACGGTGGAGTGGACATGGAAACATCAAGCGCCATCGCTGACAAACAGGGTGGCGTGCTACACAAATTCGCTCAGAGGAGGGGCGAGAAAGGAGTTTGAGCAGGAAGTCGACCGATGGATTGAGGAGGGGATACTGATGCCTTGGATGGATGATGTGGAGTCGGGCATTTTGCCGTTGATGGCCGTTCTGCAAACAACTAAAGGGAAAGTAAGACCGGTCCTGGAATTCCGAGAGCTGAACGGCCATGTAAAGTGTCATACGGGAGGCGACACCGTAGCTGTGTGCAGTGAGACCATTAGGGAATGGAGGCAGATGAATGGCGCATCTAGGTTGGTAGATCTAAAATCTGCCTATTTGCAACTCAATGTTGCCAAGAAGCTCTGGAAATATCAGTTAGTCAAGTACAAAGGCAAAACCTACTGCCTTACGCGAGTGGGTTTCGGGTTAAATTCTGCACCCAAGATTATGTCAACTATCCTCAGGAAGATCCTGGAGACCATGGGAAAGGGAGATGGGGTAGTGAGCTATTACATAGACGACATTCTGGTGAATGAGACTGTGGTAATTGCCAAGGAGGTGGTGGCTCATTTAAAGAGGTTCGGGTTGGTCGCCAAAGAGCCGGAAAAATTAGACGGAGGGGCTGTTTTAGGCCTAAAACGTAAACGAGGTGCATCAAGCGGCCTAGAGTTTCGCAGGGGAAACGAGATCCTACAACTGAAGCAGGAGCTCAACAGACGTGAACTTTTTTCCATATGCGGAAAGTTGATCGGACATTACCCCATTGCTAGCTGGCTTAGACCATCATGCAGCTACATAAAGAGACACGCCGAAGGACGAGGATGGAATGATAAGGTGGGAGAAAGAACGGTAGCCATGATGGAAGAGCTCCTGAAAGAAGCAGAACGGCAAGACCCAATCCGGGGAACATGGAACGTACCGCGAACATTTGATGGAGTCGTGTGGTGCGATGCGAGCAGCATTGCAATAGGGGTCGTTTTGGAAATTGGAGGAGTAGTTGCAGAAGATGAAGCCTGGTTGGGGAAAAAGAATGATGTCAGCACATCAATGTGGCGGAATTAGACGCGACAATAAAAGGAGTCAATCTCGCCTTGAAATGGGGACTACGTGACATCTGCATCAAAACAGACTCTGCCACGGTGTTTGCTTGGCTAAAGTCTCTCATTTCAAGCGAAAAAAGGATAAAAACGAAAGGGGCTGCGGAAATGTTAGTGAAGCGCAGGCTTGGGGTACTGGCTGAGCTAATGCAAGAGTTTTGTTTGAATCTTCGCGTAGACATGGTGGCTTCTGAAAAGAACCGAGCAGATGCTCTCACGAGAGTGAAGAAGAGTTGGCTGTTGCCAAAGAAAGATGTTGTTGCTGCATCGGATCTAGATGATGTTGGCGTCCGAGAACTGCACAATTTGCACCATATGGGGGTAGAGAGGACTTGGTACTTAGTGAAAAAAGTCGACCCGAGGATCACCAAGGAGCAAGTAAGGCAAGTGGTCAGGACATGCGACAGATGTCAGTCGATTGATCCTGCTCCAAGCACGCATGAAGCTGGCCAATTTGAGGTGAGTGGGACCTGGGAGAGACTGGCATGCGATGTCACCCATTGCAGGGGTGGACTTTACCTGACCATGATTGACTGTGGGCCCGGGCGATTTTCCCTATGGAAGAAGCTACGTGGAGGAACAGGCAATGAAATAGCGACAATCCTTGATGAGGTGTTTTTGGAGAGAGGCCCCGTGGAAGAGTTGTTAACCGACAACGGGACTGCGTTCAAGTCAGTAGCAGTGACAGAAGTACTGAAGAAATGGAAGATCCAACAATTTTTTAGAGCTGCCTACAGACGTATTGGCAACGGGATCGTGGAGAGAAACCACTGCACCATAAAAGCAGTTGCGGAAAGAGGAGGCACCTCACCTGAGCAAGCCGTCTTCTGGTATAACATGTCGCCTAAACTGGGATAAGTACCAGAGACGGTCCCGCAACTGTCAATGTTTGCATATTCCTGGAGACATCCCAGGGTGGAGCCGGCAAGCCGAGAAGTAGAGGTCACAGGGACAATTAAACTCGGGGACGAGGTATGGGTGAAGCCACCGGGGGCGCGCTGCGCCACACAATGGAGTAGAGGTCGCGTGACTGGGAGGAACCCTAGTAACAACATTGTGGTGGGAGGAGTCTCGAGGCACATTCTCGACGTCAGACCAGTTGAGGGCGAAGCAGTGGAGGGGAGTGTGCAGCCACAGGAGGAGGACGAGACACCTCAGAGGCCAAGTAGAGAGGCGCCCGCCACAGTGGGTGATAGACTATGAAATGTGATCTTGAGATCAGGGAGGCATGTGGTTAGAAGCAAGAAAGAAGTCTTACCGTGGATGCTCAGCGAGTGAGTTCAGGCGAAGAAAAGGAAGAACAAACACGGCGGCCAGCATTTTTATTTTGTCCGTGCTCGCGTAATCTCGTGTGTGCGTGAAGATGGAAAGGATAAAACGATGTTCATTTCTCGGTGCTGGGAGATTATTCCCGATCAGGCAGGAGAGAAGGCAACGAGAGCGTAGAGACAGAGGACTGTAGCGATAATCTTTCTGGATCATTCCGTTTGGGTATTTTTGAGGTGACCCCCCCATTATACTTCAGTTGTCTTGACTCAATCTCCTCTTCATGGCGTAATTCTGATTCGTTTCGATTAAAAACCTTCAATTGTTTAGCAGTGCGAGAAGACTTAGTATGACGGGACGAAGCAGCTAAATAACTGTCAAACTCCTGGCCGCGGAGTTTGGATCGTTGGATGACGCACACCTCTTAATACTCACGGCACGCTTTGCAAATCTGGCGAGCCAATGCTAAAATATATATTTCCATGTGTTCCCCTTTTCGAATGTACCCTTCCAACTCACGGCGTAAAACTACCTTACGATCAACGGCATTAACGTTAACAGCGTATGCGTGAACTACGTCTATCGTCTCAGATAAGGTGCGGCTATTCAGCAAAGATACCCCACAACTACTAATATTGCTGTATGCTGAGGATAAGTATATAAGTTGTTCGCTAGCCCTTCGCAATCAGCATACGAAATGAAGTGGGCCTCCGGCAGTTTGTGCCGTCACATAACTTATTTTTCAAAATAAAAATTTGCGATAACTATACATAATCACAATTTAAGAATAGATGTGAAAAAAGTTTTTAGGTTTTTTTTTTCGTCTTCGAAACGAGAGAACATATTGGCGATTAAATATCTATGTATATCAAGAAAACTGACTGCTGAAAACTTTTTAAAATCCTCCTTCAAACGGTGTTTCGTCACATTATTGTTAATTCAGAGAATTCAAAAAGAACTCTAAACTGATGGACTAGAAAGAATTATACGATGCATTTCCAGACCGCTGGTGAAATCGTCGAAACTTAACTGCATCAAAACAACCAGCTTTTCTTGTCTTGCATGTATGTACGGCATTTAACAGAGAGCCAGCGGTTTATACTGCGAACCAGCTTTGCAGGGGCACCCAACACTTTATAACGAGTTTCACGAACAAATGTACGTCACACGCAATCATATTTGTAAAGAACTTATTTTACATTAACGTCGTTATAGTTCCTTCAGTTGCTATATAACACTGCTTCCATGATATGTAACTGCATTTGATTTAAGGCAAAAGTTGATAGGCTGAAGAAGCACGAAGTAACTATGATTCAACGAATCTATAAACATATTTACAAACACAGCCATATAGTAGAAAACGAAACTATGCATCAGAAATGAATTGATTTTGGCGGATACTAACACTTTTGATTTTACATTAATTTCTCTTTCTGTTTCATATTGAGTATTATTTTATAAAAGGAGATTACACGTTTATTCCGAGTCTGGTGGTTGGCATTATCATAGAACCAGATGCCAAATAATAAAAACAAGTTGTAAATATAGCATTCATAAACAGCACACTTTCTTAGGTTTCAGTTTAGAGAGGTGGGTAGTAATAACATTATTACCCTAAAAAGATGACCGTAATATTGTATTGGTCTATGAAGAAGATGTGTTATCAAATGAAGATGTGTTATCAAATGTATGGTTCTAATTGCTACAATATGCTAAAATTCAATATATCGGCGAAATTAAAATATATACATAGCAATACACTATTTTCGTCAAAAACATTTGCATGATAGCGTCCAATCCAATAAGTTTTATAATGTAGATAATTTCTATGACGATAACTGCGGCGAACATATACACATCATATTTTGCTGTATTCAAATGTTGTTGTGCCTTCTCGACAAAATACACATGAAATTAAATTCGTATGTGCATTATATGTTCGCATATTATGTCCCCTCAATGATAACGGAATTTGAGCTAGAAACTTTTCCTTTTTGCAAAACAAATATTACAAAACCTAATTTCTTAATTGTTTAATATATGTAATTAATTTACGTTTTCTTTTTCTTTTTTTTTCTTTAGCGTCTAGACCAGTAAATGCACATTTTTTTAAAATTTAATTATTTGAATTTTATATATTCAGGAAAACAAGATTTGCACGACATCTTGTAATTTATCTATATGATTCCAATTCCCGTTATAAAACAGATGAGTATCGTCTGAAGAGAGCTTTATATGGGTACCTTAAACTGTTCCCTATTATCTGGTTCGAAACTGACGGTACCATTAACTTATCTCATCTAAACTTTCTGTAAATAAACAATATCAATAATACGCTCTTAATTGCGAAAAGTTTCCTCATAATAAAGCATTATGCTGTGAGGTACGATTTGAAATGTGCATATATCCTCTCATCTAGTAAACTAGTAATCCAACTAATAAGAACGGTCTGGGTTCTGAATTTTCTTCAGTTTTACACACAATCCACAATTCATTATATATATATATATATATATATATATATATATATATATATATATATATATATGAAAAAGTCAATGTTCCAAATTTCAAGATGTTCACCATCTTACCTTTTATTTATTTAATGGCGTCGAGATGCACAATTCTTGAAATAACCTGTTTCGTAGACTAAATTCTTCATGTAATTATTATTTCAATCAATGGATTTATTTGCACCATAACTAATAAGTAGAAAAATAATATTAACTTTAAAAAAGGGGGTATACCAATGATTACAAGATCTTAATTTGGAAGAGAATTTGCATTTATTTTTCAATTTATTCAAAGATTTTTCAATTTATTCTGCCATATTTTAATAAGAATTGTCCATCTCAATGTTACATTTTAAAATTACCTGTTTATGTTTTCTCAATACTTACATTGAACTTCATAAATTAAAGCCAAGAACGTCCAAGGATGGAGTACTGTTGCCACATCTTGGCAGGAGCTGCTAAAAACAGCATACCCTGCTTTGACAGGGTGCAAAATAGATTTCGTAGCCTAGTAGGGAATACCCTTTTCTCTTCCATGCAACCTTTCTCCTACAGAAGAGACATTGCGAGCCTGTCGTTGTTTTATCCTTATTTTCATGGAAGTGCTCGTTTGAGCTCCAATAGCTGGTCCCCTTTCGCCAATCTGTCACGAAAAACACCTGTCTCGCTGAAACTACTGTCAATAATTTTCCCCACTCTTTATCTATGCCAAAATCCAAACGTAGATCCCATAAACAAAGCTCCCTTCTTAGAAGTGCACGCCTGTGGAACTCTCTTCCGTTTGCCCGTTTCTCACCTGACTACAAATTGGATGTTTTTAAGTCCAACATAAACAAGTTCCTGTTGAACCGCCACCTTAAGTAAGATACTTTATCAGATCTCCATTGTTAGCGATTACTACGATATTATCCCATTGATTACTGTACACGTAATAACCATTACCCCAGAGTGGCCTCCACCCCTTGATAAGTGGTGAATTCCTTCTACAAAAGCACTGTATGAATAAAAAGTTAACTATGATTAAATAAACTTATCTCCCTATAAACAAATACATATATATGTGTATGCGTGCGTGTGTGTGTATGTATATGTGTGTGTGTGGGTTGACATTACAGCGTTGACCATTTCCTGTGTGAACTATTCTGTTGTCCGAACAACCTAACCATTTGCATTTTCATTGTTTGCATTACTTATTTATTTCCTTTTTTAAAGAAGTCTTCACACAAATTTGTTTGCATGTATGATCATTTTCATATAGACCAGCTTTAATTAATGTCAGTACCAGCAAATTTGGGGATTTGCTATAATAGTTATTTGCTAATATCTGTGCCGAGTTAAAAAGAAAACATTCTTTACAATTTAGCCGATTAATGAAATCTTAATATTTCTTTTAGAGTGTCCTGTCGAACAAGAGTTTTTGTAAATGATAATTTATTGTGTTTAATTGTGTTTTATGACAAGCTCTATTTCCATATTTTAATTGTATTGTGTTTGTTCATTTGATTGAGATTCATGTTTGAATATTAATATTTAGATCAGTGGCACGCAAAAATATAGGATGCATTACATTTTTCTTCATAACTTTAATTAGGGTTCAAGGTTTTACCTAAAATTCAGTCAGTATATTGCTATTACTAGTCTAACTAATATTTGGGGTAGTACTTAAAAAATTAAAGTTTATAAAGTTTATATTAAAGGAAAAATATAGATAAACTAACGCAAAAGTATCGGATACATTGATTTAATATTGGGTTGCATAGCCTTTATTTTGTTTAACAGCCGTCAATCGCTTTCTGTAATTGTGCACATGTTTTTTGCAAAAGAATGCATGTATTTTGCGCCATTCTTCTTTGCAGATCTGTTCTAGTTGTTGAATATTTTGTGGATTCCTCTTGTGAACGTTGATCTTCAATATTTTCCGCAAATTTTCAATTGGGTTGAGGCCTGGAGACTGACAGGACCAAATAAGAACGTCAATACCGTTATTCCTTAGCCATTCTTTGGTTAGTTATGCTTGAGATGATTTTCGTGCTGAAACACGAAATTGCGATTATGTCCTAACAAATCAGCAGATTTCTGGAGGGTTTTCTCCAAAATCTCCCTGTACATACGTCCATTCATTCTACCACTGATGATTTCTAGTTCACCAGTACATTTGGGTGGAAAACACCCTCATACTACAATCGAACTACCGCCAAACTTCACCGTTGCAATGGTATTTTATTGTTATAGACGGTGCCATTTTTACGCTGTATATGTGTTGCTCTGTTTTTTCCAACGATTTCAATTTTCGTTTCGTCTGACCATATTTTGTTCCAAAATTATTGGGGCTGTTCCCCATATCTTTTACCATAATTTAAACGTGATTTGACTTGGTTAAGCTTCAATAATGGAACTTTTCTTGGGGACCTTGATACAAAAACTGCACGATTTCGAACTCTACTGATTGTATCCTTGCTTACATTAATCTCAGCTTCTCTGAGATCGGGTTGAATTTAACCATGAGTAAGAAAAGGTTATTTGCACCTTTATGCTTACCCACCTTGATTTTGTTGTTTAATTTCCTTGGTCTACCACATCTTGGAATATTTGCAACAGATTCACCAGGGTTTTAACCTTTATAATAAGTTTTCCAACTGTATATTAAGTTCCGTTAATGATATTTGATACCCTTTTCCTTCTCTGTCATTATCCATGATTTTTTGACGAATGTCTATTGACAACTCTTTTTTTTTTTTACACAGTGATCACCACTTATCAAGGCCCGGTAGCCACTCAGGGATAAGGGTTATTGCAAGTGCATTACGTTAGTGATTGCTGATATGTTTACTTAAGGGGGCGGTTCATTAGGAATTTGTTAACATTGGACTTGAAGACAACCAAGTTGTAGTCCAGAGGGAAGCAGGGAGACGGAACAGAGTTCCACAGGCGTGCAGTTCTAAGAAAGAAGCTTTGTTCATGGAATCTGCGTTTTGATTTATGCACAGATATAGAGTGGGGGAAATTTTTCACAGTGGATTCAGCTAGACGGGTGTTTTTCGTGAAAGATGTGCGAGGGGGGACCAGAGATTGGAGTTCAGCCGATCACCTGTCATGGAAATAACGATAAAACAAGGACAGGCTCGCAACGACTCTTCTGTGGGAGAGAGGTTGCAGGGTAGAGAAAAGGGCATCCCCCACTAAGCCACGAAGTCCCTCTTGTACTCTGTCAAGGCAGGATAGGCTATTTTTAGCAGCTCCCGCCCAGATATGGCAACATCACTCCATCCTTGGACGCACCCGGCTTTTATATTGATAGAGAATTGCATCAGTAGTGAGATATCTTCTGGAGCGGTAGAAGGATCCCACCATCTTTCCAGCGACCTTGGCAACAGACTTGATGCACGTGCTCCATTTCAGATCAGGAGTAAAGGTCAAACCCAGAAGCTTGTCAAAACACGGGGCCTCACCCAGACGAGAGCCATCTATCACAATTGATGCCAGATGGGGATCAGAGCGTTGATGATGTAAGGATAGCAGTTTGGTTTTGGATGCATTAAAGGTAACCAGCCACATCTTCCCCCACTGAACCACGCGCTCGAGATCAGAGGAGAGAGAATCAGAGAGAACTTCGTCATTTACAGCCTTTGATGTGTTGCCGTAGATGGTTGTGTCATCAGCATAGATGTCAACGAATGATTTAAGTATGTGTTTAGGGAGGTCATTGATGTAGATCAGGAAGAGAGTTGGGCCCAGGATTGACCCCTGAGGGACTCCAGCATTTATATTGCAGGCCTCCGATTTTTGTCCATCTACCACTACTCTTTAGTTTTAGGCATTTTTATAAATGTATGACTTTAAATTATTTTATATATAAAACTCGCTGATTGGTCAGTGATAAATTGTTTGCATTATTTAACACGCTAAGCAAGAGTCATTTAAATTTATTCAGAAAAAGAATGTTTGTTAAGTTTATACAATACGTTTGTTAATTCATATTTTTCCTTAAATATAAACTTTCTAAACTTTGATTTTGTAATTACTAATCCAAATGTAATTTAGAATAGTAATAGGAATATACTGTTAATTTTAAGTAAAATCTTGACCCCAAATTAAAGTTATAAAGAAAAATGTTATGTATCCAATACTTTTGCGTGGCACTATATATATATATATATATATATATGTATATATATATATATATATATATATATATATATATATATGTATATGTGTGTGTTAAATGTTAAGAAATATCTTACATTAAAACTCATTAAATACTGCGATGTTGTTGATAGTGCGCAAGAAAATACCGATATATTACTTTATTCAATTAAGGTAAACACAAAAAAGTATTATTAGTTGCGACAATAAATTAACTGTTACAGACTTCTTCATCAGGCGGCAAAAAGTGCTTCACAATAAGAAAAAGGGACATACACCTTTCAGGAAATGTTTTTTTTTTTTCAATTCGGTGCATCCGGTCGGAAGTTTTATTGGTATATATACACACCCACAAAAGTGAATAAACATTTAGAATTTTATTAATAGTATAAATGCTTTATACATTATTTAGAATATTTATGCCTATGTAACGTTTCCCATTTTGGATTGCTGTGTTATGCCTCCACCGAGAAGGACGGTTTTCTCACTTTTCCTCCAGTATCAACTTGTTCTAAATTGTATACGCTAAAGTTTATCACTGAACTTAGCATGAAATTATATTAAATACAATGTTCACCATATTTATTTAATAGAAATACGACGGTTGTTAAAAAATGAAAGACTATTATATTTTAAAATAAAACAGTTTAAAAACTACGTAAACGGAAGTGGTACCATTATAAAGACCGACATTTTGTGCTTAGAAAAAATTCCCGCTGGTAATGTGTCTTTCTCAAAAGTCTGAAATCATATTATTTACACAGTTCTGGGACTGATCTTTACTCCTGAAATGATTAACAACCTTTCGAGATTGACCTATATTTCTGGTTTTTAAAGAGAAAAATTGTTTGAACATTTGTCCTCTCCTGTAGGTATCGTAATGGCGGTGCAATTCTCTATCTGTATAGGATCCAACCACGTCCTAAAATGGAGTACTGATATCACGTCTGGACAAACACTGCCCTGCAAACCTATACTGTCTTGATAGTGTGCATGTGATAGTGTGCATAACCAGCTTCATAGGTGATTCGCTTTTTTTCTATCCTGCTGCGTTCCTAAAGAGACGTACTGGTCTATTGTTATTTTCATGGTAAGCATGGTAAGTTCTCATCTGAGCTTCTTCCTATAGTCCCTCATTGCTAGATTTTCACAAACCGCGACAAGCTACAACTACGATGAACCATGATATATATATATATATACATATATATATATATATATATATATATATATATATATATATATATATAAATATATATATATATATATATATATATATGCGCGTTTGTGTGTGTGCCTAAATTTAAAAGTAGATTCCATAAAAATGTTTTCGAACTGTTCGCTTGTAGAAAACTGTTAAGCTCCCCTGCTTCCCGGCGTATTACCGCATTCTATTTATCAAGTCAAACATAAACAAGTTCTTCTCGAGCCGTCTTATTAACTCACCTAATTCTACCCAAGTTACACCATTAACATTAGTACATTACCACCTTACAAAGATTAAACCTTATTCCTGAGTGGCTTTTGGCCTTTGAAATGTGCTGAATCCCTTGTAAAAAGAAAGAAAATGGATAACAATGATTGACAGAAAAAATCGAATAAAAAGTAACGTGCTTCCCATTAGTAAGATTTCAAATAATAAAATTGTACTTTGATTTCCAGGTCAGACATCGACTGTTTTTGTGTTTGTTGTTTCTTTGGCCTACATCCATTATTTACACAAGAAATGTCTACCTATGTTTACTTTACCTGAAGTAGTTGACGGCAGGGGATAACTACGTGCGGTGAGTCATGCAAGGCAAACATAGATAAGAGTTGGACTTACCCTTCAAGGTGTTATTATGTCACCGCTTGGAACATGTTTGTGGACGTCAAGAAGAATTAATTGTGTTCTTGACCTCGACCCCGCTATGACTTTTCATTTTTTATATGATACTTGATTTTATTTTTACTAGCCCCCCCCCCGTCCAAGGCGAGGTTATTCATTAAAACCATTCCCATCGTAAACTGATATATAAATAGACTGAACACAAGTTGCTCATCATAGTTTGAGTTAAGATCTGGCGATTTTGCGGGTTTACTTCTCGGACAAATTTCGACAGTGAAAGGCCTTGGAAACTAACGATGTAACCAAATTTCATGACTTTGACAAAAAAAATCGTAAAAAACATATGAATATCATTAATCAGATTATTGCAAAATAATAAATATTGAAAGCAAAGATTATTAAAACATAATAAATCAGAATATTCTAAAACTTATTTTTTAAAAATATATTTATTTAAATTTGTTTTACATTTTCAATCAACATATTTAAACACAAAAATAAAATTAAAACTAATAAATTGATATGAAATCAAATTGATTTTAAATAAATAGACAGAGTGAATTACTCATAACTATGAATATTCACCATTTAATAAAATAAACGCAGGCAGACATAAAATCGTATATTAGAATATAGTAATTGAAAATACCAGTACTAATTTATAAAATAAATTAAAATAGTTATACAAGTATTAACTATCTATATAAAAAGAAAAACTATAAAAAAGGAACATATTTGTTCAATAATTTAAAATAAATGTAATAATTAAATACGATATGAAAGTTTAAATGCATGGAAGAGAAATCAATATTAACATAGTAAATGTATGAATGTTTATAAAAAACAGTAATATAATATAATAAGAAAATATACAGATCAATAAGAACAAAGATGAGCATTTGTCTAAATAAATTATACTGCATAATAAATGCAAATCGTTTATATAGAATGTAACTTAAACTCCAACAACTAATAAGTAGAAATTGTTTATATATATATATATATATATATATATATATATATAATTATATATATATATATATATATATATATATGGTGCGGGGTTCGAATCGTTCGGCTGGTGTTAATCGTGACACCCTGCACTGAGGAATCCCGAAAGGATGAAACACTAGTGTATGTAGGTATTTAATTATTATAGCAAAAAATAATTTTATATATATATATATATATATATATATATATATATATATATATATATATATATATATATATATATATATATATATAGTTCTGTTCATGTTCTCGATCTGCAGAGCATTTTTTGGTTTCCGTTGATATGTAGTGTATTAGATTTTGTCAACAATTTTTCTGGAGCCAATTCGATCCTTGATAGTCGTCATGAGCAATTGTGTTGTTTTAAAATGTTTTATTTTCTGTTGCATTTTATAATCGAGTCCCCATGTTCTCATTGCATTTTATCACATATAAATGAAATTAATAATATTGCCTGCTATATTATCTATGCCAGCAGGATTCTGCCAGAAATCAGTTTTGAAATTGATCCACAACTCGACTGTGTTCATTTGTTCTACTTTTTAGCTCCTTTCGTGTCTTTTAGTTTATATACCATTGTGTTGCTTATTTTCCTTTTTGATATCCTTTATTTCCCTCGGAAAATTGCCCACGAGTATTAAGAGTGTAGTAAATTTGTTACATTAGTTGTGTTGCTTGTATTTTCCACATTAAACATTGCATATGCCTGTGGTTGCTAGTGATGAGTTCTTTTGTTCTATCTTTTTGCAACAGTGTGGTTCTAGCTTTGTTATAAATTTTGGCTCATCTGGTTCGTCAATGCATCTTTTTAGTTGTTTTTTTACACGGCGGTAACCACTTATCAAGGCCCGGAAGCCACTCAGGGATAAGGGTTATTGCAAGTACATTACGTTACTGTGGAGGTTTGAAATTGTAAACTTAAGGGGCCGGTTCATTAGGAATTTGTTAACGTTGGACTTGAAGACATCCAAGTTGTAGTCAGGTGGAATACAGGCGGCCGGAACAGAGTTCCACAGGCGTGCAGTTCTAAGAAAGAAGCTTTTTTCATGGAATCCACGTTTTGATTTAGGCACGGATAAAGAGTGGGGGAAATTGTCCACAGTGGATTCAGCTAGACGGGTGTTTTTCGTTTAGGATTGGCGAGGTGGTGCAGAGTTTTGAGTTCAGCCGAGCACCTGCCATGGAAATTGAGATAAAACAGGGATAGACTCGCAACGTCTCTTCTGTGGGAGAGAGGTTGTAGGGTAGAGAAAAGGGCATCTCCCACTAAGCAAACAATTCTGGGCTTGGTGTCGTCACAAACACCAAAATATGAAAAATGTCAAGTACAAATAATTCAAACCATGAGACCCAGAAGAAAGATATGGGTTTCATGATCGGCAGGTGCTCCTTCGGTAGCCAGCATGGGTGGCCCGGTCGTCATCCTGCGAATGTTGGCGAAATTCTTAATTTCAGAAACTCAAATAACAGGGGCGTTGAACAGGTAAGCATAACCTCTAATTTCAGGAAACAAAATGATACTGAACAAACACAGCACAGCCGTGATAATTATCAAAATGGAAAACAAAACCGAAAGAAATGGACAACAAAAGAGAATAGACTAGTAATGGAATGCTATTATAGAAGTCATCTTGAATATAGATATGGAGGTTATCGGAAACGAATGAGATAACTATGGGACCTCTCCAGTGACCACCAAGCGACAGAACAAAGAATTGCGGATCAAGTAAGACCGATACTCAAGAAAGGCTGGCTCTCTAAACTAGAACTAGCAGAAATACAGCGAAAAATAAATGAGGAAACTGAACAAAAAACACCCCCCAATGGAACTGCTCGTAGAAAAACCCACAAGTTGAAACCCCACAAGTTGAAGCCTCACAAGTAAAAACACCAAAGGCCCAGGACCTACGAAGACCAAAGACTAAAAATGTTGAAACCGAGAACAACAGAACTAACAGAGAATGAAGCAAATGAAAGAAATAAAATAACACAGTTTATGAACGAGGAAAAACAAAACTCCCATCGTTAAAGAACCAAGAGCAGAAGAAATTAAAAACAGAAACTGAGAAGGCTAACAAGCTCCTCGAACACATCCTAACAAACACAATCACAGACTTAAACAACCTCATTTACGCAGGCGACAAAATAGTAAGTATGAATCTCAAATAAGAAAAAACAAGCGGGAACAAGCGGACCGACAAAACCTGGAAGGGAAATAAGACTAGAAACCCAAACACAGAAACATAAAAAACATCAAAATGATCAATAGGAAGAAAGCAATGTCGAAAAAAGAAATTGTGGAAATGTAACTGGCAGGGAGAGGCTAAACAAGAAACATGAAGAACTGGACCAAAAAATAAAAGCAAAAGAATCGATATTGAGACGATATAGATATAAAGCTGATCAATGCAAACAAAACAGAACATTTGAAACCAACGGACGCCAATTCTACCAAAATGTGAACGGAGGAAAAGCAAAAACAGAACAACCAAATCCGACGGACACAAAACTCTACTGGAGTAACATATGGGAAAAGCGACGAGAACACAATAGAAATGCCGAATGGCTGAAATACATGAAAGAAGAGTTACAACAAATAGAAGAAGGAATAGTGAATGAAATCAGCAACGGACCCTAAAGAAAACCATAGGTAAAATGGCAAACTGGAGAGAACCAGGCCACAACAGGATACATGCATACTGGTTCAAAAAATTCACAACCTTACACGAAAGGCCATCCCAAAACCTGAGAAGATGTATACAGGAAGCAAACGTGCCAGACTGGATGACAAAAGACATAACAACACTTCTACAAAAGGGCACGAATAACGGAACCGTCTCCAGCAATTATAGGCCCATCACGTGCCTACCAACCATGTGGAAGATACTGACAGCACAACTGAGGGAACAAATCTACCACTCACTGAATAACCGTGTACTCATCTCCGAGGAACAGAAAGAATGCCAAAAAGGGGAAAAAAGAACACATGATATGTTGATCAAAAAATCCTATAGGAGGTAAAAAGGAAGAGGAAAATTTTGCCGTGGCATGGATCGACTACAAAAAAGCGTACGACAGGATCCCCCAAGCATGGATAATAGAATGCGTAAAAATGTATAAAATACCAAGCGGGATCTTCAATGTTATATAAAATGCAATGGAAATATGGAGACTGGATCTGACAGTAGATGGACAACACATAGCAGAAATTAACATACAAACAGGCATCTTCCAAGGAGACTCATTATCACCATTACTGTCCATCATAGCCATGGTGCCCTTGAACAGTATTCTGAGAAAGTGCCAAGCCGGATACAAGTTCCCCAATACAGAGAACAAAATGAACCACCTGATGTACATGGACGAACTGAAACTTTTTGCAAGGATCGAAAAGGAGCTAGAGACACTAATTAACACTACCAGGATCTTCAGCCAAGATATCCAAATGGAATTTGGAATGGAAAAGTGCGCACTACTAGTTATAAAAAAGGGAAAACTGGAAACGACAGACGGCATGGAACTACCCAACCAAACAGAAATGAGGGCACTAGGGGAACAAGCCAACTATAAATACTTGGGAATTCTGGAAGCGGACACAATCAGAACAACAGAAATGCAAGAGAAAATTGGAAAGGAATACCTCCGGAGAACAAGAAATCTCCTGGAAAATAAAGTATATAGCAGAAACCTAATAAAAGGTATAAATACATAGGCAGTGTACCTAGTGAGGTACTCTGGACCGTTTATAGCATGGACAAACGAAGAACTAAGACAACTCGACCAGAAAACCAGGAAACTCATGACCATGCATAATGCACTACACCCAAAGGATGACATTGACAGACTCTACGTGAATACGAAAGACGGCGGGAGAGGACTGATCTCTATAGAATACTGTGTGAAGACACAAAAAAGAACTAGAAACATACATAACGCAACACACTGAAAGGATAATTATGGCAACGAGAGATACGGAGAAAACCAACAAAACAGAAAACAGAGAGACAAACGACAAAACGAGAAAATAGAAATGGGAAGAGAAACAACTCCACGGAAGATTCGTAAGAATGACAAGATATGAAAATAACGAAAACACCTGGATATGGATGCGAAAAGACCTATAAACCGAGCAACTCAATCCCTAATAACCGCAGCACAAGATAACTCGATAAGAACCAACCATATCAAAGCAAGAGTCGATAAGGCACAAGAAAACAGCAAATGCAGACTCGGTTAACAAAGAGACGAAACGATAAACCATATAGTAAGCGACCGCAGCAAACAGATCAAAAGGAATACAAAAACAGGCATGACCAAGTGGGGAGGGTAGTGCACTGGGAATTGTACAAACGGCTTTATTTTGAGCGTACAGATAAATGGTACAAACATAAACACGCAACAGCACTCGAAAACGAGAACCACAACATTATATGGGACATGGACATACAGACTGACAAACCCATCAAAGCAAGAAGACCAGATGTCGTAATAATTAACAAGAAAGAGAAATCCTGTCAAATCGTAGACTTTGCTGTCCCAGCCGACCACAGAGTGAGTATGAAAGAAAAAGTGAAACGAAGCAAATACACAGAATTAGCCAGAGAGTTAAAAGGGATTTGGATGATGAAGAAAATCAAAATAGTACCGATAATAGTAGGAGCACTAGGAATAATCCCCCAAATCCTGGATGATGCAAATTTATTTGCAAATGCTATCGAAGGAGGAGGACAGAGTTGGACGTCTGGGGAGGCTTGTTTTAGCTCAGCTTCCAGAGAACACAACAGGTCTCCAATCAGATCGTTTGCTGACTCGTATGAAAGCTCCAGGTGAGCCAATAATAATATTTTTATATAGACCATAGACCAATAGTAGCTATATATATATATATATATATATATATATATATATATATATATATATATATATATATATAATCCAGGTAGTCCTCGACGGTCGCACATCTAAACAATATGATATAAATGCGGGAGTGCCCCAGGGTTCTATCCTTGGACCTCTATTGTTCCTGATATTCATAAATGACCTCCCCGACAACATTGCCTCTGAGATGGGTATATATGCTGATGACACTACACTCTATGGCAGACACGACAGGAAGACGAATGAACACATTTCTAAAGAAATGGCAGAAACACTAGAGGAAGACCTCCAATCTGTAGTGGAATGGGGGCAAAAGTGGTTGGTTGCGTTCAATGCTGCCAAGACTAAACTAGTTTCATTCAATAATTACAAGAAACCCTCTCTACCACCAATAGCAATGGCAAACGACCCTTTATCTGAGAGTCCATCTTTCAAACTCCTTGGCCTAACGTTCACAGGAAACATGAGTTGGAACAATTACATTGAAGGCATTGCCAGGGCCGCTGCAAGAAAGGTAGGCTCTCTCTACCGTGCTAGAAAACTACTAACACCCGAAAGTATCCTGTACCTCTATAAGGCCACCATTCTCCCATGTATGGAGTATCGCTGCCACATCTGGGCTGGTGCATCTGCTACTAGTCTCTCGCTCCTTGACAAGGTTCAAAAGAGAGTCGCAAATCTGATAGGCCCTGAACTGGCATCTAAGCTTCAGCCTCTGTCCCATCGACGAAATGTTGCATCCCTCTGCCTGTTCTACAAGTATTTTAGTGGTGAATGCTCTGATGAACTGCAATCACTTGTGCCCCCACGACGCGAGCACCCTCGACAAACCCGACAGGCTACTAGATCCCACCCCCACACTGTAGAGGTCCCTAGATGTAAAAGATCTTTTTACTCCAATAGTTTCTTCCCCAGAACCGCAAGACTCTGGAATTCCATTCCAGGTCCCTGCTTCCCCAACAGTACTGACGTGCAGAAGTTCAAGTGTAACGTGAACCGACACCTTGCTGCCCAAATACCTACATAGTACCCCAGTAGTTGTTGCCCCTGATAGTAGCCCCCTACACCAAAGTGGCAATTTGCCTTGTTTGGGGTGAAAATGTAATAAAAAAAAAATATATATATATATATATATATATATATATATATATATATATATATATATATATATATATATATATATATATATATAGCTACTGTTTTTCTATGGTTTATATATACATATTATTTATACTATTATTATTATTATTATTATTATTATTATTTTATAAATATTGTCATTACTCATTATTTATTCAAGTTTGGTTGACTCCTATTGAAACACCTTGTAATAATTTCTTGATGAAAATCTTCTTGTTTCAGGTGTTACTTAATATAATAGGCTACTTGGTGTTTTCATTTCAACCAATTCTAAAACGCTTTCCATTTTAGTTATATTAAGCTTGAAATTTTCATTATTGTACTCGGGTTAATGTCCTTTCTGTAGTGTCACTTTTTTAATGTATTCAATTTTTTAATAGAGCACGTTGGTAAAACATGAAAAATAGAGGTGTGGATGAGTCAATTACTTTTTTTTTATTTGTGTATTCATGAAAAAAAATCAAGTAGTCATTGAAATATACACGAAGCTATATTATATAACTCGATAACCATACGGCTTGCCAACATTGTTGAGAATATTAATGAGAAAGTTTTTAAAAATGAGAAAGTAAAGTATTCAAGTAAACATGAACACACACACGATCTCTCTCACTCACACCCATATATATATACATATATATATATGTATATTATATATATATGTATATATTTATATATATATATATATATATATATATATATATATATATATATATATATATATATATATATATATGGTTAAGCGTTTCCGATGACAGAATATGTATACATAAATGGGTAGGGTTACCAACAGTTGTTATGTTTTTTTATACTAGTTTTATTGGTTCATATTTTCATTTTTCAAATTATTTGACATATTTTAAAAAATAATTTTAACGCGTTTCTGACGAGCGTGTGTTTTTAAAAATTCGCCCCAGAAATTTTGCAAAAATAGATGTTTTGGCAAAGCTATTTTTGGTAAATGCTTTTCCTAAATAGTAAAACATATTTCATGTTTCTCTTATTTTTGTGAAGATGGGTGGTGTAAAACTGTTCTGTCTAATGATTGTGTTTGTATACAAGCGTTCCCGTTTTACGGAGAGTTTAAGTGGGTGATTTTATGCATTGGCTTGTGAAGTATAAGTTGGATTTCACAGTCTTAATAAGCTATGTATAGTGTCTGTTTTTGGAAATTCTTTTTTATTTAGATATTTAGATTCACATTTCTTTTATTATGAATTTCGTTTGGATCGTTACAAATATATTTCAATAAAAAGAAGAGACGGAGGAAGTAAAATATGGTCAACTCCTTTCTGTATTTTTCTCCGATTTTTAAAGTTAAAATTTTGCTGATAATATCGGATGCAACACGATCACCTTCAGGAAGCGAAAGAATTTAATTGCCTGTTTTTTATCATTGAAAAGTTGGTAAGTTCAAGCCGTTTTGCAGTTGCTGTAATTGTTAAACAAAGCAGTTGAATACGAAGTCCCTTGTGAATATTTTAGCGCGTGTTAATATAACTGGATATTAAACTATATAAGCATCATTAATTGGCTTAATATTTTAATACAACTGGATATTAATCTATATAAGCGTCATTAAGATGATTAATATGATGATATAAACGGATATTAAACTATATAAGCATCATTGAGATGATTAATATGTTAATATAAATGAATATTAAAATATATAATCATCGTTAATTTGCTTAATATGTTAATATAACTGGATATTAAACTATAAAACATAGTTAAGATGAGTAATATGGTAATAAAATGGATATTAAACTATATAATGATGATTAAGATTGTTAATATGTAAATATAAATGGATATTAAACTATATAAGCATCATTAAGATGGTTAATATGTTAATATAAATGGATGTTAAACTATAAAAGAATCATTAAGATGATTAATATGTACATATACATGGATATTAAACTATATAAGCATCGTTTAGATGCTTAACGCGTTTGAATAAAAAATACAAATATATATTATACTATTTAAGCATCATTAAGATGTTTAATATGTTAATATATCTAAATATTAAACTATATAATCATCATTAAGATGTTTAATATGTTAATATAACTAAATATTAAACTATATAAGCATCATTAAGGTGTTTAATATGTTAATATAAATAGATATTAAACTGTTTAAGCATCATTAATATGATTAATATTATAATATAAATAGATATTAAACTATATAAGCATCGGTAAGATGATTAATATGATAATATAAATAGATATTAAACTATATAAGCATCAGTGAGATTATTAATATGTTCATATAAATGGATATTAAACTATATAAGCATAATTAAGATGTTTAATATGTTAATATAAATAGATATTACACTATATAAGTATCATTTAGATGATTAATATGTTAATATAAATGGGAATTAAACTATATAAGCATCAGTGAGCCGCTTAATATGTTAACATAACTGGATATTAAACTATATAAGCATCATAAGGAGTATTACCATGTTAATATAAATGGATATTAAACTATATAAGCATCACTAACACGCTTAATATGTCAACATAACTGGATATTAACCTATATAAGCATCATTACGATTATTAATATGTCAATATAAATGGATATTAAACTATATAAGACTCATTAAGAATTTAACATCATTTAATAAACATATAAAACTGTTTTAGAACACGTTAGATCATATTTTATTATAAGTAGAAAGAAAAACATGACTCAATTTATTTATTTTTGTAACGTTGAAATATGTCTGATAAATGTAGTTCCGTAACAAATTCATCTTCAAAGATTGAATAAGTGCTTTTTCGATTTGTCTGCTTTGAAAGATCATCTGTGTATTGTCATTGCCGCGTGTTGCAGTTGTAGCTGGTATTGTCGATAAACGCGGGAGTTGGAAATTAACATGTTTGGTCATTTTTAGCGAGTGTTCTCTTAATGATGTGGACATTGATATTGAGGCTTTTAGTAGCATCATTAAATGATTTAATAACATTGAACAAAAGGATAAACTATTTGTAGGAAACATTTCAATACAAAGTATTTTTTAAAGATGGAAGTAAAATACGATTCAATTTCTTTCCTTTTTTCTTTCTTGCAAGTTGAAATTTTTATGATATATTTTGAATCCTCTGCACCCTGTATAAAGAGGAAGCTTCACATACCTTCACGCAATACATTGTAATCTGCATTGAACTGTAGATAATCTATTGTTATTTAATGAAAATATCTGTTATAAATGATATATAAAGTGCAAAACACAAAGCTCAAGTATCATGTTGAATTATCAGTACTTATCGTAGGTACTCCGATACAAAATCTACGTAAAAACACAGTATTACACTTCATGTTATATTCCAAATATAAGTTGTCCAACCGTTACCGAGGCTATAGAAAACTCTTACATACAGACACCTACACAAACAGAGGAAAATCTTTGCATATTATATATATATATATATATATATATATATATATATACTAATATTTCAGCCCGACTTTGCTCGAGCGCTATGTACGGTTATTATCCTGTCCTATGTGAATACGCTTTTTGTAGAATTTCAAATATTTAGACGAGAAATTTTCTGAGTAATATGCTGGAGACCGCAAAGTTAATTTTTTTTTATTCTTGCACTCCAATCTTAACCACTTAAAATTTATTGTTTTACTCACAAATTTAAATCAAAAAAAAGTTTTAGCTTTGTCTAAATTCCCTACATCTGAAATTTCAAGTGTTAACACACAAAATTGTCAGTAGGTGTTTGCTAGAGTCTCCAAAGTCCCTTCACCTTTGACCTATTGGCAATTATCGCCCCAAAACTGATGAAAATTCTTGCCGCATGTCTAAATACCCGTTATGTAAAAGTTCAAATTCTTAGATTAGTATTAAGCTGCATAGTTTCATATAAACCGCAAAGGTTAATGCTTTTTGAAATTTTAACCCTTTAAACCTCAATCTTTCAACCCAAACCGATAAAAAAAAGTTTTCCCTATCTCTGAATAGACTTTATGTTTTTTTTTTTTTTTTTTGTTTTTTGTTTTTTTTACACAGTGATCACCACTTATCAAGGCCCGGAAGTCACTCAGAGATAAGGGTTATTGCAAGTGCATTACGTTAGTGTGGAGATTAGATGAAGTGTTTACTTAAGGGGCCGGTTCATTAGGAACTGGTTAACGTTGGACTTGAAGTCATCCAAGTTGTAGTACGGTGGGAAGCAGGCAGACGGAACAGAGTTCCACAGGCGTGCAGTTCTAAGAAAGAAGGTTTGTTCATGGAAACCACGTTTTGATTTAGGCACAGATAAGGAGTGGGGGAAATTTTTCACAGTGGATTCGGCTAGACGGGTGTTTTTCGTGAAAGATTGGCGAGGGGGACCAGAGATTGGAGTTCAGACGAGCACATGTCATGGAAATAACGATAAAACAAGGATAGGCTGCAACGTCTATTCTGTGGGAGAGAGGTTGAAGGGTAGAGAAAAGGGCATCCCCCACTAAGCCACAAACTCTATTTTGTACTCTGTCAAGGCAGGATAGGCTGTTTTTAGCAGCTCCTGCCCAGATATGGCAACAGTATTCCATCCTTGGACGTACTTTGCTTTTATATTGATAGAGAATTGCATCAGTAGTGAGATCTTCTGGAGCGGTAGAAGGATTCCACCATCTTTCCAGCGACCTTGGCAACAGACCTGATGTTAAATTTCAAATATTTAAACCAGAAATTGGTGTAGTAGTTGGGTAAGGGCTTCAGTTTTAAATATGCCGCCAATTTTTACCTCTTAACATTCATTGTTTTAGTCTTAAAAAGAATTAAAAAAATTGGCTCATGTAACCTACATCTAAAATTTCAAGTGTTTAAACCTAAAATTGGCATGGAGTTTGGTAGAGTTTTCAAAGATCAAATCGTTGGACTTCGACTCCTTTAACAGCAAAATATGCGGCCGAAAACCGATTAAACATATTTTCCCAAATCTTAATACCCATTATGTTAAATCTGGATTCTGTACATTTAAAAAGTGGCAGAGTAATGTAGTATGGAAATGTACATACACACACAAACACACAGACAATTTCACTTTTATAGATTTACAGATATACAGACGAGCGCGCACTCACACCCACACAGACTCACCCCCCCACATATATATATATATATATATATGTATATATATGCATAAAATCGCCAAATATTTACAGATATACACACGAGCGCGCACTCACACACATACAGACTCACACACACACACCCACACACACACACACACACACACATATATATATATATATATATATATATATATATATATATATATATATATATATGTATGTATGTAAGCATAAAATCGCCAAATGTGTTGAGTAGATATGATTAAAAAATTAGAATGCGATAAAGTGCAGCTCTTATCATTTTGCAGAAAGATGCAGTAAAACCCTTTTTGACAGAGAATGGCAGTATTGACGCCATCGCCCTGATTATCTGACGGCCATATTGACGGCAAACTGGAAAATTAGGAACGAGATTAGAGATTTGTGGAACCGAAAAAATTCTGAAGTGGATATAAAATATATCTATAGGTATTCTATAGCCAACTTTGTTCGTTTTTATTTTCAAGTAATTTTGATTATTTCTAAATCAGTGATGTATACATGCCCTACTAGATGTTCGTGCCGTATCATGCGAAAGGAATACTTTGGAATACGACACTCAAAATAGATGCCTTTGAGGCACACAACAAACAAAATGTATATGACCACCGAAAAACATTCACATTCGCGCAGACACACACACCCAGTTACCCCTACACTCCATATATATATATATATATATATATATATATATATATATATATACATATATATATATATATATATATATATATATATATATATATCTTCTTTCAATGTGAGCACAAATCTTTTTATTCCAAAAATAAATATCACAAGCCTCCTTATTTGATTATCAGCATATATATATATATGTATATATATGTGTGTGTGTGTGTGTGTGTGTGTGTGGGGGGGTGGGTGGGTGCGGGTGTGTATTTATATGTATATATATATATATATTATCGGAACATATATATATATTATCAGAATATATATATACATATATATATATTTATATATATATAAATATATATATTATCGGAACATATATATATATATGCATATATATATATATATTATCAGAATATATATATACACACAAACACACAAATAGATATATATATATATATATATATATATATATATATATATATATATATATGTATATACAGGTTGTCCCAAAAGAAGCTGACGCATTTTAAATTTGATTTTCCTCCTAAATCTTTAAGCTATGCTTACCAATCATTATATGTAGGTAGAGGAGCCTCTCCGTGATAGTTTCACATATAGTGGAATAGCATAATTTTCTTATTGTAATTTTATTTCCACAACTTAATTTTGGGTATGTTTTTCACAAGCTCTAAGTTAAGTTATGAAAAACGATGTTACTCATATGCCCAACAATTCCGATTACTTCATCCGCCGTTACTCCACACAATACTGTATATTTTATAAGCTGTAACTGCCGTTGCGCTGTTGCGTGGGGATTTCTGATCCTCAAATCCTGAATTTTGCTTACTTATGCACCCATTCAGATGAAAATGGGTCTCATCCGGCATAATGAGGTTTTTTAGAAAGCTTTGATCCCCATTGATTAAAGTTTCGAATTACATGGCGTAGTCCACCCTTTTTTCAGACTGGTGTGGCTGAAGCTATTGCACCAATTGAATTTTATATGGAAATTAACACCATTCATAAAGCATTCTGTGAAGAGATGATCGAGAGACCCCAATTTGACTGGGTCTCCTTCTTACTGATTTGGATTGATCCTCGACCGCACTCTCTGCTAACCTCTGACGATTCTCATCACTTCTTGCTGTACGGGGTCTAACAGATGTAGTGAGGTCACATACACACCTTGCCCATGAAATCTAGCTACCATAGCTTTTATTGCATTGGGAGGAGGGGAATTACTTTTGTTGAAATTTAGTGAAAATCTCTTTCAGTTTCCAAATTGACTCATTCAACCGAAAATACGATTCTACGATAAAGTTCCGTTCCTCGGTATTGTAACGACTCAGGATGACCTGTGAAGCGTTACTTTAGAGCACCTGTAAACATAAAAGACAAACCTGACGAATTAAGAAAGTTATGTATTTTTTAAGCATCAGCTTCTGTTGGGACACCGTGTATATATATATATGTATATATATATATATATATATATATATATATATATATATATACATACATATATATATATATATATGTATATATACATATATATATATATACCTCTTGTACTATTTGCCTATATAAATAAAACATATTACATATATATATTTCTGAGAACATATTCTTTATTGCCTTATATTTACTTTTATATGCAACATATGTAGGAAGATAAATGTAATTACAGAGCCTATGATGACGCAATGACAAAAGTATATATTATTAATTCATTATGGTGGACAACTTAAAATGTATTCCTGAAATCAGTTGACATTTAAAATTATTGACACTATATGTTTCGTAGCCCAAAGTTATTCACAAAAGATTCAACCAAATTAATCAAGAGTAGGTTACTAGATCCAATTTCGGTCACCTTTTTGTTCTTCTGATTAAAGGGTGGTGTTTGATCAACACTGACGGGGAGCCATTTTTTAATATATTGTATTGTTTTACAATCCTCGCTGTATTCTCTTATTATAAGAAATACTTACATTCAAAATATAATGTTTTTAACAATTCTATTATCTTTCATTATTGGTCTGATGTTATGATAAATTTCTATGTAATATTAAATCATTATGTTTACGTCATATACATATATATATATATATATATATATATATATATATATATATTAATATGTATATATATATATGTATGCATATACATATATATATCTGTATATACATTTTTAACTTGTTTTTACATCAGAGGAAATGTGTTGCTAAACAATCATGAGCGGGGTTTAAAAACAGTTGTTATTTCTTTCCTTCTTTATCTCCCTCTCTTTTCTTTTCTCATTCTTCCTTTTTATTGTTTTTCCTCTTATCTTCTCTTCTTTTATACGTCTGGTCCCTTTTCGTCCCTATCTCTATACAAATATATATATATTGGTTTGATAATAGTATTGGAGATGTAAGTAAGAGGAAACTACAAGCCAACACTTTTACAACTTAATTCGCGTCATACTGAAATATTTCGGAAATATAATTAAATTTGAACTCACCTCCTTATTGTCCCTAAACGCAAGATTTAGGAGGACAACAAAGCCACCTGATATAAAATCGCTTTCTTATTTTTCACTGTCTTTATTTTGACTCCTTAGCCCCAAAGCATCTACATAATTTCTACACCCCAATACGATCCTTCTAATCTTGCTTGCATACAACCAAATCCTGTTTCTATGTTTTACGACTTTTACCGAGATTTTTTATTTTGTCTCCAGTTGATACAGATAATCTGATATTTTAATTGCAAACTCTGCTTTCATTAAGGCCCTATCGCCTGAAGAGTTCTCGTAAAACGTGATGACAGAAACATGCGCATGACTGTATAGGAAAACATTAATGCCTATGTAAAAAGAAATAACAATATACCTATCTCTACTTCGGCATTGTGCACGCTTGCATTAATCTTGTTACATTCTATTGGGTACCTTACCTTAAATAATATTCACTTATATATATATATATATATATATATATATATGTATATATATATATATGTATATATATATATGATAAAAATTACAATTAAATTTAACAAAATGAACCAAGATGGTAAAACTACAGTATATTATAAATATTAAAGAATTAATATTTATAAATTAATCTCAACAATATGTAAAGTTCGATGAAACCAAATAGGAGATAGAGCTTATAATAAGATATAATATAATTACTTTCCCTCAAAGAAACAATATAATAAATTCTAAAAACGAACTGATCTCTTTCTGTAAACATACGTCCAAATTTAATGATGGTAATTCCGAAATTACATAGTTATTACTTCAACCTTTCAGATAGATATCTAATTTTCCTTTGACACTATCGTTTTTTTCTTAGATTTAAAAACCCGATATTATGACCACAAAAGTACATTAAAAAATGAAAAAACACACCGACTGAAAAAGATCTAGCTAACATATACTGGGAATTAAAGAAAGCAGACATTCGCTATTAGTCGAATGAAAAATAGTAAGACAAGCAAACACACGTAGAGACGTAGACGATCTATGTAGATGATGCCTTCATAAAAAATTGCTTTCCTATACTTTACAGAAGCCAAAATCTATTAAACTTTAGGAGAGAAATAGCGAACAAATGTATTCACAGAATACACTTTACTTTAGGATAGCGATACAAAATAACTTTAAAATAAACAATAAAAATAGAATATAAACAAATAAAATAAACACACATATACATAAATTATAATATGATATATATATACATATAAACTAACATAAAACACACATTTAAGCTAGTTTGAAATAGGTAAGGACGCTAGATTTATACTCTCTCCGCTAAAATAACAGACACAAATGAAGGGGTGAACTGGATGTCAACTGGACTTTTGGTCATGTAATGATCTGCTCATTGGCATATATAGACATATATATATATATAGATATATATATGTATATATATACATATATATACATACACACGCATATATATAATATATATATATATATATATATATATATATATATATATAACCGTGTTGTTCCGTTATTTATTGCCTGGTATTTCGTCAACTTTGAATTTAATGAGAACATTTTACGACGGAATTTTTGCCAAGATTTGGGTAAAGTGCTACTTCATCGTGATAATTATACGGCCGTCACGTAAATCATTTTATATTTTACTATACGCTTCGGGGACAAATTCCATTTTTTTATTACATTTACACCCCAAACAAGGCATATTGTCACTTTGTTTTAGGGGGCTACTATGAGGGGCATCGGCATCGGGGGTACTGTGTATAGAGCTGGGCAGCAAGATGTCGGTTCACATTGCACTTTACTTCTGCATGTCAGTACAGTTGGGGACCTGCAGCGAATTCCCAAGTCTAGCTGTCCTGGGGAAGACACTACTGGTGTAGAAGGATCCCTTACATCTAGCGATTTCTACTGTGAAAAGGGGTTAGATTTAGGGTTTGTCGGTGTATTTACGTCGAGGGGGCACAAATGCTTGCAGGTCGTCAGAAGATTCACCGTTATGTCCTTGTAAAAAAGGCAGAGGCATGCAACATTTCGTCGATGGGACAGGGGCTTAAGTTTAGATGACAGTTCAGGACCTATCAGATTGGCGACTATCTTTTGAACCTTGTCTAAGAGCGAGAGACTAGTGGTAGATGTACCAGCCCAAATATGACAACAATACTTCATACATGGGCGAATGGTGGCCTTATAGAGGTATAGGATACTTTCTGGCGTTAGTAGCTTTCTAACACGGTAGAGAGAACCTACGTTATTCGCAGCGGTCCTGGCGATAATCTCGATGTAATTGTTACAACACATGTTTCCTGAAAGCGTTAGGCCAAGGAGTTTAAAGGAAGTACTTTTAGATAAAGAGGCATTGGTCATTGCTAGTGGTGGTAGAGAAGGTTTCTTGTAATTATTGAAGGAAACGAGTTGTGTCTTGGCAGCATTGAATGTGACCATCCATTAAAAATAACAGAGGTCCAAGAATATACCCTCTGAGGCACTCCCGCATTTATATCGTAGAAGGATTTAATTATGTCATGAATTCTTCCAGTGATACTATATGATCTGAATTTCCTGAGAAGACCTTCATGCCATACCCTGTCAAAAGCCTTAGATATATCTAGAGCTACCGTTCTACCCTCCCCCGCTTTGTCCATGGAATGGTATATCCGTTCTGAGATTACAATTAGGATGTATGCTGTTGAACGGGCTTGTTTAAATCCATATTGCTGGTCAGTCAGAAGTATAGCACCTTAAAGGTGATGGACTAGAGCTTGGTTAACTATTGTCTCAAATAGTTTGGCGAAAAGTGGGAGGAGGTTAAAGGGGCGATAATTTAGTGGGCCAGTTCTTTCGCAAGAATTCTTGAAACCTGGTACTACAGAAGCAGTTTTCGAGCAGACAGGAAAGAAAGATTAATTAAGGCATTTGTTGTAAAGTTTGTAGAGCACTGGAGCTACTTCGGCGGTGCGCTTTTTTAATAGCAAAGATGGGATGAGATCAGGTCCACATGTTTTTGCAATGTCAAGATTTCTTATGATAGCATTCACCTGAGAACGAGTAATTTTCGGATCGTCTAATGTGGTGCTTGTCCACAAAGGAAAGTCAGGAGGGGGGCAGGCTCAAGTGTGGAGTTGGAGGCAAACCGACTGACAAGCATGTTAGCGTTCTCAGTTGCAGAGCAAACAACCTCATGATTGTTGGGTAGTCGGGGGATTGTTGATTGCCCATTATTTACTACACTGTTGTAGATTTTCCAGAAGTCGCGGGTCCCTAGTTTCTGTGCTTCTCTGCGTTTTTTGGTGGTTTCAGAAAATTCTCTCTTCGATGTCGCTATTACCTTCTTACAGTTACTTTTGGCTTCTATATACTTCTGCCTGTTTGAATTGGACTTATGTCGGTTAAATCTGCGGTACGCATGCTGCCTTTGCGCGATGACGGCTGCATAAGTAGTAGTAAACAATTGGAGAGAGTGGGGCATGCTATACAATTTTCGTGTGGGAAAATGTGCTTCAATTGCTGTTTTGAAACATTCAGTTGTCGCATTTGCACACTTTTCAGCAGGAAGTTAAAATATATTTTGCCATGGGGCGTCCCTGATTCAAACGGGGCATATCGTCACACTATTTAAACAAAAAATAATCGAATTATTATTTAAAGTGTCCACCAATTACCTATTTCAATTAATATATTTTACTAATATTATTTACTATCTTATAAAATAAGATTTCTTTATTTCTTTATTTCATTTCATTTATTTTTTCCACTTCCGCACTAATCCACTATGCTGCATCCATATTTTTTGAATATTTGTTTCGTATCTTGAAAGAGTTTTTTTTCTATCTATTTAAAACATATCGACATACAATAGGATGAACATAGTTTATTATTCCGTAATAGAAAAAAATAAATAAAATACATTATGAAATACAGAAATTTAATTTAATTAATTAGTAAATAATTTTAGTAAAATATATTAAGTGAAAATAGGTTATTGGATTGCAACGGTAATTGGTAATTCAATTGATTGTTTTAATTAGAGATAAGAAAAGGTTAATATAACATTTTTACAAAAAAAAATATTTTCTCATAGTTTTCCTTAAAATGAAAATGGATCCCTATTGTTCATTGTAAATTGTTGTTTTTTTTTTCAAACGTCTGATGATAGTTGATCTTGTGATAATTTTTTTTACGATATAGGGTTTGTATTTAATCTTCAAACCATTGTAACGAATTACGAAATACACTTCTTGTTGCTATCAATACATTCTTTAATGTCCTGATTATGCCAAATGTATATATATATATATATATATATATATATATATATATATGTATATGTATATATATATATATATATATATATATATATATATATAATTACGGTTAACGGGTGACGATTGGATTTGGTCCCTCTAATAGAGGCATAGATGCCTTCGTTGTCGCAATTGAAGCTATCCTCGGTGTCAATCCTGACATCCGTCACTGTTAATTCCCGAAATCATCGAACACTAGTGCCTTAAGGTATTTACTAATTATTTTATAATTATTATATACAACTAATTGAATATATATATATATATGTATATGTGTATATATACATATATATACAATTCAAAGGAGGATATACATATATATATATATATATATATATATATATATATATTTCTTACTATCTGATTTTTTTAGCTTGGTTACCTACTGTTCATATAATTTCAATGCACTAAGGTCAGACAAGTTAGGTTAGTTTTGTGACATGGTTTTACGGCTTTAATGTCAGTCCATGTCTATACAATCTTACTATTTGTGCATTCTTGTTGAAAGTTGAAAATTAAAGGTCGTAATCGTGTGCATCTACCAAGAATTCTCAGTAATATATCAACCACACTGCATGGGGCAGTATAGTAGTTCTTATGAGTATTTTATGCCTGCATTTTGAATTAATGTATTATTGTTATCCACTAGGTTTTTATCACATGTACTAAAATATCCATGTCCAAAATGAATAATAATTCACATTTTTTACAGAGAAATCCCAATTTATCAAGGAACAGAGAGCACTCGAAAATACGGGTTAAAGGGTTTATGCCCCATGAAGAGCTTGTTTTTGTTGGACTTGGAGACGGCCTTAATTGTAGTTAGCAGGAAAGCAGGTAAACGGAAGAGCCTTCCACGGATATGAAGTTCTAAGAAGAAGCTTTGTTCCTGAAGTCCACGTTTACGTTTAGGCACAGATAAAGTTTGGGAGAAATTATTGATAGTGTTTTAAGCCAGACGAGTGTTTCTCATGAATGTTTGGCGATGGGGAACCATAGATTGGAGCCAACTAATGCATAACTGTTCCAGAACTTGCTCATTCATTAGACGCTACTTGCACGACGATTTCAAATCATTTACAAGAGATTGGAAAGATGAAAAAAACTCTATGAGTAGGAGCCTCTGAGATTGACCGAAAACCAAGAGAAACGCTGCCATGAAGTGCCAGCGCATCTTTTTTACTCTACAGGAACGATCTGTTTCTCTATTGGCATGTGGATTGTGATGAAAAGTGGATTCTTTACGACATATATCAACGCTCAGTTCAGTGCTTAGATGGTAACAAAGCTTCACGATACTTTCCGATGCCAGAGTTTCACACATAAGTATGCAAACTGACTCTCTGATGCTCATTACGGCAGAGAAATACTGTCAAATAATGGCTGGAATAGCGACAAGAATATCCAGTACACCGAAATTTCTAAGTCTTTTCCATGACTACACTTTACTAAACTGCAAAAGGTTTACGACTTAGGATACGAAATATGAAATATCTCCAGAAAAAAAAAAAACTTAAATAAACTCCATCTTCCAACGTAGACCCCTACTACCTTGTATCCTTCTCCAGCATCAGGGGTGTACGTTCTAACCTCCCAGAGGTTTGCACTCAATTACAGGAGACGAACCCAGGCATTCTTTCTAAGCGAAACTGTAATAGGGCCGGCCACTTCCCTAGATGAGTTAATAATAAGCGGTTACTCCAACTTAACATCTAAATCTGACCCCCAAGTAAGCCATGGGCATAGATTATGTGCCTACATTAAAGATGGCTTCCCGTGTGGCAGAAATATCTCTAGAGAAAACCCTAATTTACCTTCTATGTGCTTCCAGATTGCACTTGCTCACACCACTGCATTTACATTTGCCCTCTATCGGCCCCATAACAGCGGAGTTACTATCGCTAAGAGTAAATTTGAGAAAATAGACCACATCGCCTATGTATATGCCTCGGTTAGCATTCACATCTCTGGTTACTTCAATGTCCATAACGCTGAATGGCTGGCCCACTTAAATAAGACAGATGGTGAGGGGAGGTTCTATCATGATTTTGTCATTGCTTATGACCTCACTCAGATTGTTCACGAGCCAACCCGTGTGTTCGATACTACCGGTCAGTATGCAAGCCTTCTAGACCTTTTTTCTCTCAGCTCCCCCTGAGCTATGTTCATGTTCCGTCCTTTCTTCTTTAGGATCTTCCGACCACTCCGCCCTATCAGTTAAGATAAAAATGAAATGTAATAAGTCCGCAGACGTACCACTTCACCGTACTGTATACCGATAAGCTATGGCTGACTAGGATAGCTTCCGTACATTCATATCTGATCTACCTCTCAATTCCATGTTTAAAAAAGCTGTGTGCTCTATAGTATCATACCTAACTGAATGGATAATCGTAGGCATAGACCGATTCATACCATCTAAAAAAATCCAACAAAAATCTAACAGCCAGCCATGAATGTGCTGCTGCCATAGCGCACAGAAATCACTTTGTCCATAGCTACCAACGTAATAAATGTACTGAGACTAAAGCTGCTTTGAAGAACGGCATCAGGACCTGTAAAAGAGAGTTAAAAAATACAAGAGAGCTATATGCTTAGTTTTTTAAATCCAAATAAGCTGATCAGCGGCTTGGTTCCCACCAGTGTTACAAATAACAAATAGGATCCTAAACAGAAGTGGGCGTTCTATCCCAACCATTATCAATGGACCAGATGTCATGTCGTAAGCATCAAACACGGCCAAACTATTTGCAAAGAACTTTGCAGCTAATTCTACCCTATGCGACGGAGGCCATCAACTACCCATATTTCCTCCTATAACACGCAACATGCAAGTAACATGCAAATATCTGTGCGTGAGGTCGCCAAGCTAATCAAGAACCTAGATAGCAGTAAAGCAACTGGCCCTGACGGCATCCCAATTATAGTGTTAAAAAAGCTTCAACCAGTGCTTGCTCCCATACTTATGAAACAGTTTAAGCGGTGCGTTAAGGAGAAGTGCTTTCCAACACCCTGGAAAACCTCACAAGTATACACTGTATTTAGGAATCAGGTGATAAGTCATCTCCCTCTCAGTACAGACCAATACGTCTCCTGTGTGGCATGAGTAAGTTGTTGGAATGCATATTAAATAGAGAAGTAGTCAACCACCTCAGATAAAATAACCTTCTTAGTGGCCTGCAATATGGTTTCCGTTCTGTAAGGTCTACTGCATATGTGCTAACTGTTATGGAACATAGGGTTAGCGAATCTATTGACAAAGGCTTCCGTTCCAGGACAATTGCTCTTGGCATATAAAAGACTTCGACAAGTTTGGCATAAAGACCTACCTCACAAGATTTCCAGCTAAGGTATAACTGGAAATGTGTTTTCAATTAGTACATCATTTCTCTCTGATAGGCTCATAAGAGTAGTGGTCGATGGACAAAAATCAGGAGCCCGCAGTATTAATGCTGAATCCCCTCAGGGGTCCATCTTGGACCCAACTCTCTTCCTGATCTTCATCAATGATCTCCCAAAACACATACTTAAATCATTCGTGGATATCTATGCTGATGACTCAACCATCTCCGGCAACATATCAAAGGCTGTAAATGACAAAGTTAACCTCTAATTCTCTCCCCTCTGATCTCGAGCGCGTTGTACAGTAGGGGAAAGCGTGGCTGCTTACCTTTAATGCATCTAAAACCAAGCACCTATCTTTACATCATCAACGCTCTGATCCTCATCTTGCATCAATTGAAAAGACTTGCTTTCGTCTAGGAGGAGCTCCATGGTTTGACAAGCTTTGTCCTTTACTCCTGATCTGAAATGGAACACGTGCCTCAAATCTGTTGCCAAGGTCGCTGGAAAGATTGTGAGACCCTTCTACCGCTCCAGAATATATCTTACTACTGATGAAATTCTGTTACTATATAAAAGACAATTACGTCCAATCGAATACTGCTGCGATATCGAGGGAGGATATGTTAAAAACAGCCTATCCTGCCTTGACCGAATACAAAATTGAATTTGTGGCTCAGTAGGGGATGCCCTTTTCTCTTGCCTGCAACCTCTCTCTCACAGAAGATATGTTGCGAGCATGTCTTTGTTTTATCGTTATTTCTATGGCAGATACTCGTCTCTGGTTCCCCCTCACTAATCTTTCACGAAAAACACCCGTCTAGCTGAAACTACTGTCAATAATTTTCCACGCTCTTTATCTGTGCCTAAATCAAAACGCAGATTCCATGAACAAAGCTTCTTTCTTAGAACTGCACGCCTGTGGAACTCTGTTCCGTCTGTCTGCTTCCCATCTGACTACAACCTGGATGTTTCAAGTCCAACAAATCCCTGATGAACCGCCCCCTTAAGTAGACACTTTATTAAATCTCAACACTAATGTACTGTACATGCAATAACCCTTATCTCTTCTGGGACTTGATATGTGGTGATCACCTTGTAAAAAAAAGAAACCCCCTCTCACGAGCCACATTTTCAAGATATAAAACAAACAGACTACCACTTTATCATCAGCTCGATAACTTTCTTTGTATGAAATGCTTTAACGCTAAGCGATATCAAGTGCGCATTAAGCAACTTCATTGCCAGCAGCTTGCAAGATTTTTCCGATATTAGTATAAATAAACTTTTTTTATCCGTTGGCAAAACTCTTTTTGTTTTAATGGTCCTTATTTTGATTAATACATTCTTCTTTGAGACGAGATATTTTATGTGAATTTATAAGTGTAAAACTGCAATAACCTTCTTTGTAAGTCTGATATATATATATATATATATATATATATATATATATATAAAATGAAAAAGTTTTGCAGTAAAGTTTACCAAGATAACCCAAGATGGCAAAACTAAAATATATTATAGATATTGAAGAGTTAATAGTTATAAAGTAATCTTAACTATATATATATATATATATATATATATACATATATATATATAAGAAGATATATACATATACATATATATAAGAAGATAGAGATATTAATAGAGAGAGAGAGAGATTGTTATTAATAAGGTGATATTAAAAGCGACGCACATAAATGATTATGTATTCGCTAGCATATCCTTTTTGCTGGAAATGTCAATGTAGATAAATAAATTCCTTTTGACATAAAGTAATCTTGCCCTTACTTCACAGAAACCTGGTAACATGTATCAAACTCACGGCCTATTCACCTGACAGATTTGAGGATCAGATTTCCTGAAGTATTCAATGCTTGTATGACTCAGAATCGACCACAAAGTGAACAAGTTGGCCCTTAGTCTAATCAAAGCCTATATTTGTCGGCCGGATCATCGCTGCAATAAATTACAAGCTTCTTTTCAGGCTTGGCCTTTTCAACCGGTGGAGATATCGATTGCACACGGCGTCTGATAATGAATAACGTTTGTAAATGATCGCACACTTTTACTAATTTTGTAGTTTTTATCGGTGTCTATATGGAAAGGTTTGTCAATATTATACACTCGGTAATAGATTTTATTATTGTTGTTTTATTCCAGGAGTAAAACTACTCTCTTGATACTTTTTCATAAATATATAGTTGGAAGATATTCATAATATTACAGAAGAAAACAATTTACTTTTAAAATATAATTTATACATTCAAACTATTATGTCTTCCGAGATTCTCCGCCACACACGCCTCTAATACTCTTATAATTAAAATTTGTATTGCATGTTCCCCTAAAATAAGGCACAGTGCCACTTAGATGTGGGGGCTACTATCACCGGCATAATGCAGGGATACACTGTAGGGAGTTGAGCAGCAAGATATCTGTTCACATTATACTTGAACGTCTGCCTGCCAGCACAATTGAATAAGAAGGAACCCGGAACGGATTTCCAAGATCTAGCAGTCTTGTGAAAGAAACGATTAGAGAAGAAAATTTCCTTACCTCTAAAGATCTCGACTGTTCAGGTCTTGGACTTTTCTGCTTGTCGGGTTTTACGGGGGTATTTTCTTCAAAATGGTACAAGGGTTTGTAGTTCGTCAGAGCATCCTCCATTAAAATGTTTGTGAAACAGACAAAAGAATGAAACATTTAAACGGCGGGACAGTAGTTGAAGCTTAGATGACAGTCACTGACCTATAATGTTGTCTACTCTCTTTTGAAAACTGTCCAGGAGGGAGAGACCAGTAGCAGATGCGGCAACCGAAATGACATTGCAATACTCGATATATAGGCGAATTGTGGCCTTTTAAAGCTGTAGAACTCCTTTAGGCGTAGGTAAATTTCTAGCACGGTAGAGGGAGGCCACCTTAGTAGTAGCATTGATAATGCTCTCGATATATCTGTTCTTACTCATATTACCTGTAAACCTTAAGCCGAGGAATTTGATGAAGCACTTTCAGTTAATATATTTTAAACCTAGCTGTTGGTGGTTAAGATAGTTTCTTCTAACTATTGAAGGAAGCAAACAGTCTTAAATGTCACCATTGATTTTTGTACCAATTCCACTATAGTCTGGAGGTCTCCTTGTAGTGTTTCTACCATTGCCTTAGATATGTGCTCATATATTTATGAAAAGCCGAAAAATTATAAGGTTATAGTGAGGTTCTTAAAAGACTATAAACTTACAGAAAGTACACATTAATGTCTTTTTTAAGATATAGCATAAAGGGTCTAAATTAAACTGCATTACATCGGTCATTGTAAAGTCGATTAAGACTAATGAAGCTTCTCTCTTAAGTGCTATGAAATAAATCGCATTTAAAATAAGTGGATATAGTTACAATAAAACAATCCGGCCATACATGATATAAATATAAAAGCGAAAATGTGGGTATGTATGTTTGTATGTGTGTATTCTGTTTCTGTGTCCGCTAAAAACTTTCGACAGACACGAGAAAATTCACAAACTCGGTATCATATTGAAGCTCCGTCCTTCGCTCGAAAAATATCGGAAAAATATTGGTCAAAAACGTTCATTTTTCTCCCCCCCCCCGAAATCGACAATTTTCGACAGGGAGGGGGGTCAACAAAACAGGTCCGCTCGTGACGACGACCGGTTCTACGCATACGTCAGAAGACGTCATGACCTGATTTAGTTTAAATAGTTGAAAACCTGAATAAATTTGATGTATGTCTCGTTAGCTCAGTTGGTTATCGCGTTGGTTCATTATCCAAACGTTTTGGGTTCGAATCGTGGTGTGTTCGATTTTTTTAATTTTTAAATATTAATATCGAAACATGCTTATTTAAACTATTTTTCACGTGTTCATTTTTCTGTTTTCTTTTTTGTTTTTCTTCGATTTTTACATTTAACATCGTTCGTTCGCCTTACGTTTGTTTTTTTCTGTTTTTTTATTTAACAGCACACACATCTCCAGACACTCGGGCAACACCTCCAAACACCCGGGCAACGCCGGGTACCCCCGCCCCGCTAGTCTATATATATATAAAAGGCAAAATGTGTGTGACCATTTCGTGTATGTCTCGTAAAGGCTTCTTTCGAGCACGCTCCCGGGGTCATTACGATCGCTTTCAACTGTTTATATAGGCCCTTGATAATAATATCTAGGATTTGGGAAAATGTGTAGCGTCTATATTTATTTACAGCGACTGTTACAAAAGTATTGCTATTTTAGCTTCTCACGTGTTGATTCCGCTTTTTCGTATAAAAAGCGAAACTAATTCCAAGCTAACACTGTTCTCGGAGAGGCAATCAGCTTTGATCAATGTGGGGGCAAACTCCTCTCATATCAGACAATTGCTAATCAATCTGGTCAATGGGGAGCTGCTTTCCCCCTCCTAAACACCTGTTGGGGAGAAAACTTGGGTAAACAAACCCAAGTTAGCTGCGTGACTTATATTTGACCTCAATAATTAGGTCAAATAGAAGCAGCAGAGTAAACTTTTATTGCTGCCACCTGTCAATAGTTAAAAAAAATAAATTCAAAAGTGTTTTCCCTGTATGTCTCCGTGGCGCAGTGGTATACGTCGTACGTATTTTTTTCACATTTTAATTTCCAACTTTGCCTCAAGGTTCCGGGTTCGATCCTCATACTCACCTAACATTTTTTATTTATTTTATCCCCCCCCAGGAGTTTTCATTTACCCAAAACCACACACACCTCAAAACACCCGGCCATCGCCAGGTAACTCCCTCTAGTCATCTATAGATATAAAAACAGTAAACTTGATCAGAGTAAACATGACTTATAACTAACCTGTGCGACTTTTTGTAATCAGATTATGATTTCTTTTTACTTGGGACTCACCGATGAGTCGATGCCCGAAGGCATTTCGAGGATAAAGGTTAACGATTGTAAAGTGGTGGTGTTGTAGTAGAATTTGATTGTTTATGTTGACGGCTAGACAGAAACTTGTTTACATTAGATTTTAAACTATAATATTTTATTCAACAGGGAAGCATGCCAGCGGAACAGTGTTTCGAAGACAGAAATTTTTGTGAAAGAAACATTGTTCATGGAACCTGATATTATCCGTTTTAGATCAAGCTCTCTTCAGGCAATACTCATCTCTCTATCTGTCTCTCTCCATCTCTCTCTCTCTCTCTCTCTCTCTCTCTCTATATATATATATATATATATATATATATATATATATATTGCTTGTAGAATTGTAGTTTCCGGTATGTAAATCCACTACGAATATTGTGTTTATTAAAGGTTATTTGATGAATAAACACGACGTATTCAAAATATTCATAGATTACAATACTAGCTATTAGTACTTTCGTAAAACCGCCTATTAGAAGTCACTACAATGACATGGCTTACATGTATTACATATGGAGCTTAATGTTAGGATAAACAAAGTGTACACACATACACACACACGCACACACACACACATATATATATGTATATATATATATTTTATTTGTTTATTTATGTATGATACCCAGAAACTGATGAAAAAGATGCATATATCGATGCGATTTGAATAAACTGTACGATTACGACAATGGCGTTTGAAAGATATTCTCTCCTTATGCAATGTCAGCGAATAATATGAATAATAAAACATATGCTACGGACACCTCACTTCTGGTATACTACCGGAAGTTAATCGAGGCGAACAAAACATCTTTTTATTTCATTGAAAATACATAGAAGGCCTAAAATATGTAGTCCATTAACTTAATTCCGTGTCTTATGTGTAATACAGACACATAAGATAATTAGTTTTAGGACCGTCCAAAATTATTAAATATAAATTAAAAGTTGAATCGGCGATAAGCTATGAACACTTTGGTGGCTTAACTTTAAGTAAGTTTATTAAACCAAATAACGATCCCCCATAGTAGTAGCATTTATAACTTATTAATCCCAATATCCTACTTATTTATAAATGGACTTAGTTTAGAGTTGAAAAGATGCAGAGTAGTTCCTATACACCACAAATTAATAACTACACTTACTATAACCCGACACACCTCTAATTAATAACGGCACTCCCCAACGAGCGTCGAAGAAAAAGCATAAATAAGTTTGTTAAATTAAGGATTAAAATAAGGTTAGTAAGCATGGCAGACAAAAGAATTAAACAGCAGGATACGATTAAGTAAAAATATATATGGATCTGGCACGCTTGTAATTGGATTGTTAATACGTAACAAAAATAATTAATGTCGTAAAGCAGTGATTTATGAGGGGACCAGTCACATAATTGACCCCAAACCGTGACTAAGTCCTCTAACTAGAAAACTCTAGAAACGGAACACTCCACGAATACACATAAATATATACTATTTTTCACCTGTTTTCCATACAACGAAGTATATACACCTATAAAATATATTCAATTTCTAGTATTAGGGATCAAATAAAAAACAAAATAAAAGACTGACAACTATTTAAATTAAGTTTACATATAAATATAACAAAATAAAATTTGCAAATCAAAACATCAAGACTAAACTCGGAGGAACATTATGAAATTTCTAAATTGGTTATTATGTAATTAATAAGAAATATTACTTACGGTTTGTGCGAAAAAGAAAACAAGCAGTCCTTAATAAAAGAAGGCAGGATGGAATTAAAAGCAATCTGATGAGGAAGAATGTGCTATACATTTAACCAAATGTTGCATCTTAAACATCAACAAAGGCGTCCAAAAAGGAGTCATGCTTTCGTCAATCATGTTCTTTGTTGCATGCTGCTAATTTTATTGTTAGAGATAACTTGCCAAAGCGGATTTTCTATAGGTTGACAAATCCTCTCCAACTTCTCATACGCCGATGACATCGCTCATTAATGAATACTTACATAACATGCAGGTTTTGGTAATGTACATGCAAAGAATGCAAAGAAAAAAAACGATAGGAAATAAACCTATAAAAAAGCAGAATATATGTCTACATCCAAATTACAGTTTAACCTAAAAATATATATTCGCAGTAAAACCAACAGCTAACCCAATTCATTTATTCTTTTCATAAACATCGACCAGAAGACGACATTGAGACACAGAAGAAAGCTGAGTCGGTTGGCTTTCCATAATTACAGCACCATTCTAAAATCTGAAAGGGTCCCCATAAATGTTAATGTAAATGTTTATTAATGTTTAGTCCTCCCAGCAATTTTATATTGCCTTCCTTGTATTACATGGATTGGACAATTTGCCAACTGTTTTGTGGCGTGTCAAAAAACCCTTTCATTGCGGAACATCGCTTGATATTAAAAACAAAAACAAAATAATCATCCTCCGCCAAAGAACTTCCCTATCCGCTCTATTTTATAAAATCAAAAATAAAACCCTTAAATTTGGGCCTACCAATCAACTACTGGTTTGTCAAAGTCATGCTTTGAGGTTATGTAAGGCAGAAAATGCAGGAAACGCAGACGAGAAAGCGGAGAGAAAATGTTTTTGATTCAAAAAATTTTTAACAGCTTGGCGTCCATAAACCAACTTTCACTGAACCGAAATTAACGACAAAAAATAAGTCACATGGGTTCGCAAGATGGTGCAGTTTACTTTAATTACTTTTTGTTTCATTTGACAATTCATTCAACATGACAGTAAACAGCTAATTTTTCATAGAGGTACATGTGTTAGAAAAAATAATAATTAAGCTTAAAAAACATAACGACATATAGTTTAACGCTATTAATGTAGGGCCGAGGCAATCCACTTTTGAATTTCCATGCAAGTTTCTCTGTCGAACTGGAATCTCTTATCAGAAAGATAATAAAGCAATAAATAGCATTTATTTAGTAGAATTTCGGTATTTATACAATAAATATAATGGTCTTATAAACTGCATTAAATGTGTTCACATGTCCCAGTAATTGTAGAGTATTTATCAATACATATATTTTCCCAATCCTTGTAGCGTTTTGTAACCAAAAAAACAAATGTTTTTCCAAGCATTTATTTATAGTTGTGGACGCGAATAACCGAATCACGAAGAAGTAGGTTTATAAATAAAAAAGCATCTACTGCAACACCTCATGCAGCGTGTCTTTATATTTATGATATTTTGTTATGCAGACCTTAAATAAATGTAATTTTTCATAAGTAAAAATTTAATATTATTTTCTTAATGTAATTTATTATTATTAAAAGATATATAGATCATTTTTACTGATAAAAACGATTTTCTGCGTTGTAATTTTTTTTTACACAGTGATCAACACTTATCAAGGCCCGGAAGCCACTCAGGGATAATGGTTATTGCAAGTACATTACGTTAGTGAGGAGATTTGCTGAAATGTTTACTTAAGGGGGCGGTTTATTAGGAATTTGTTAACATTGGACTTGAAGACAGCCAAGTTGTAGTCCGGAGGGAAGATAACTTTTGAGTGAAAACTTTATTAGTTCAAAATTAGCTTCACGGTTAGTGTTAGGGTGTTTATATAATTCGGATAATGTTTTAAAATATTAATTTTAAAGTTCACTTGGGAGATGTATTTTTTCCTTAGTTCAACTCTGACTGGATATGTTTTTCGGAATCTTTTGGTCGTTTCCAAAAACAATCGGGAAATATTGAAACTAATGGCTGTATGGTTTCGTTTAAAACCATTCAAGTATCGTTTTAATTGATTTGGTATTTTAAATTTCCTTTAGTATATTGTATTAGTTTTTAATGAAATCTTTCATCGATATTACCCGCCAGATATATTTTGGAAGACAGTGCGGCTTACAATTTTAGGCTTCATTTTTCAGGCGTGATAAACAAGCCTTAAACAATTCTTATCTACATAGGAGGAAGCAATATATGTAAAAATTAAAATAAAATTACTGCTCTTTACTTAAAATGTAACTAGAATAATTAACATTTGATATCCCTGGCTAGTAATAATTTAATGCACTAGCTGCATAGCCGTATTAAAAGCTAGGTTCGTTCGCTCTTAAAAAATGCTCTTACAATTATTGCATGGTGTGCAATTTTGCAATTCGTTGTAAAATACACCTGCATATATTTTCTAACATACAAAATAGCCGATATAATTACATTTAAATATGTGTTTACCGCATGAGTATTGGCAAATATTTTTATTTTATTATCTTGTGTGTTTTGTATAAGTAAGTGGTCGTGTACTGAACTACATATTTCCTGTTTTCAGTGTTTCCATTGTTTTAGATTTTCACAACGCAGTCCGCCTATCTCTTATTTATCAAATGTATGTAAAATAGTCTTCAATTGTCTGAATATTGACATGCTGGTATTAAAATTTTGCTATTGGATTATTCTTTTCAGGTTTTATCAGCAGGAAATCTGAAATCTAAATTTTATTTGCTCTATTACGCATTTCCATGTATTGGTAGATATATATTTCAATGCACTGATATATATATATATATATATATATATATATATATATATATATACATATATATATATATATATATATATATATATATATATATATATATATATATATATATATATATATATATATATATGGCAAGTGCTCGTGTGAGCTCAATTCTCTCGTCCCCCTTCGCCAATCTTTAAAAAAAAAAACACCCGACAAGCTTAAACTACCGTCAATAATTTTCCCCACTCCCTATCTGTGCCTAAATCAAAACGTAGATTCCATGAACAAAGCTTGTTTCTTAGAATTGCACGCCTGTGGAACTCTGTTCCCTTGCCTGTTTCCCTCCTGACTTCAACCTGGATGTCTTCAAGTCCAACACAAACACATTCCTAATGAACCGCCCCCTTAGTAATGACACCTTACCAATTCTCCAATACTATTGCTACACGATCCCTTTGATTACTGTACACACAATAACCCTTATCCCCAAGTGGACATTGGGGCTTGATAAGCGGCGAACTCCATGTAATATATATATATATATATATATATATATATATATATATATATATATATATATATATATATGTCAGGTCATATATATGCTACTGGTACCATGTAACCCAGTACTACCTGTCACATGGTCGGGCCACCGGCGGCTAAACCGGTTCCCCCACCAGCTTGTCTGGTGAGGAGGGTGGCTAGTCTCCCTGAAGGATTAAAAACAAGACCTTTCAAAGGGCGGATGAACCCTTCTTTGGGGGGTCAACGGCCAACTAGCACCATTGCATATATGTACATATGTGTATATGTGTAAATAAAAAAAATAAAAAATTTGCCGTGCGGGGCCGTAGAAATCCCTGGCTTGGTGCCTAGGCGCTGGTTAAGCCCACCCGGAGAGATGGACCCGTAGGTCTTGTTAGGCCATCTGTCTAGGAGAAGGACACTCTGAAAGTAAACCTGCACTCCACTCCGCCAATCAGTCATCTTGCTTAGCCTGTCACTGGTTATTGGCTTAGTGGAGAATGAGCGTGTTCTACGTGTCGTACAAGCGTAAAACACGGTAATCTTCTGTACAGACAACCCTCTACAAAGTCACATGGCGATTGACAAATGGCGACGTCCACAGGCCTAACAAGCTGGAAGTGGACAGTCATGACTCCACACGTGTGCGACTCTCGACCCATCTAACGTCGTTGTTTAGTTGAATGAACAGCAGCTTGCCTCTGCGAGGTCTTGAGTGTCTGAGCAGCCCTTTTGAGGACAGCACTGCTCACCCTCTCTATAGGGAGGGGTCTAGAAAAGGTGACCCAAAAATTGCCTGTTCATCTCCGAGCTGGCCAGCTTACTGCGGTTGGCGGCTGTTCCTTAAAGCAGGAAAAATACCCAAAAGAACAAACAAAGACTCATGATATCGACCTGGAACGTCCGAACACTTATTGACCACGATATTTTTTCTTCTAACCCTGAGCGACGAACGGCTATCGTCGCGAAGGAACTTAAGCGGTATAGGATTGATATCGCTGCTCTGGCGGAAAAGATCAGCTAACCGAAGTGGGAGGTGGATACACTTTCTTCTGGAAGGGAAAATCGGAGGGGGAAAGGAGGGTCGGTTGGGTGGGGTTTGCCATCCGAACCGAACTAGTTAAAGGATTAGAACAGCCATGCGCGCTGTCTGATAAGATTTTGTACCATAGAGCACCCATAGGGAGAAATCGTTTCAGTAGCATATATTCCATCTACGCTCCCACGCTCTGCAGGGACGAAAAAGACACCATTACATTTTACCAGGAGTTACGAGCAGCCCTATGTTCAACCCCGAAAGCGGATAAAATAATACTGCTGGGGGATTTCAATGCTAGAGTGGGAAATGACCATGAGATTTGGTCACCGTTGGGAAAATATGGTACGGGTAAGACGAATAGGAATGGACTTACAGCTTTGCTCTGAATTTGAGCTGGTGATATGCAATACGTTCTCACAGCAAAATGCCGCCCATAAAGCGACATGGTTTCATCCTCGCTCTGCACACGGTCATATCCTGGACTATGTTATCACCAGAAGAAGAGACATTCAGGTTGTCTGCAAGGTTCGCGTGATGAGCGGTGCGGACTGTGGAACGGATCATATGCTTGTTAGAGCCAAGCTGAAACTCCACATTAGGAGGAGATTCCGGTCACAAGGTGCGCAGCCACCCAAAAGAATAGCCACAGGTAAGCTAAAGTCCAAGGCCGTGCAGAAAGAACTACAAGTCGCTCTCGGAAGTGCGGACTACGATGGTTCATGGGAGAAATTTAAGTCGACCGTACACAGTGTCAGCTGTGAAGTACTAGGTGTCGTGAAACAAAAAAAATCAAGAATGGTTCGACGAAAATGATGCCATAATCAATGAACTTATAGAGCAAAAAAAAATAACGCACTCCAGAGCGCCCAAAAGGGACCGGCCGAGACTAAAGCAGGAGTTCAAGGAAGCGAAAGCATCGCTACAACGCAACATACGAAGCATGAAGAATAAATGGTGGAAGAACATATCCAACCAGGTGCAACTGGCGTTTGATATTCAAGATGCAAAAACTATGTACCACCTTATCAGACAGGTATTTGGGCCTCAATCTTCAGTGACGGTGCCCCTCAGATCAAAGGATGGGGCGTCGATAAATAGGAGCCCGGACAAAATTATGCAGCGCTGGACAGAACACTTCAGAGATCTGTTCGACAACCCCTCAACTATTGATGAAGAAGTCATCAGGAATCTGCCACAGCAGGAAATCAGACAAAAGATGCTGGCTCACCCGACTCAACATGATATCAGCAAAGCTATTAGCGAGATAAATACGGGAAAGTCGCCGGGGCTGGACGGCATTCCTGTCTCCGATAGGGGGGCAATCAAATTACAGCTGAAGTACAGCTATTAATATCCAAGGTCTGGTCTGGGTCTCCTGTACCCCAAGATTGAATCGACGCGATACTAATCCCACTGTATAAGGGAAAAGGACAAAAAGTCCTATGTGGGAACTACAGGGGTATAGGTCTGTTGGAGGTAGTCGGTAAGGTATTTGCCAGACTCCTACTAAACAGACTAAATGAATATATTTGCCCCTCAGTACTGCCCGAAGCCCAAAGTGGGTTCAGACCCGGGCGTGGCATAATGGACATGATCTTCTCAGTCCGTCAGATACAGGAAAAATGCAAAGAACAAAGGCTAGCTCTATACCAGGTATTTGTAGATCTGAAAAAAGCCTTCGACACTGTAAACCGAACTGCCCTGTGGATAATATTGGGGAAACATGGATGTCCACCTGGTTTCGTAAATATGATCAGACAACTGCATGAAAACATGAAAGCGCGACTCCAGCTAAACGGCACAGTTTCAGAGGGCATTGCCATCGACAACGGGGTTAAACAGAGAGATATTCTAGCTCCAACCTTGTTCTCAATCTATTTCGCAACAGCACTCGCGTTCGCATTTAGAAACTGTGAAACGGGAGTGCTCTTTCGATTTCGGACAACGGGCAAGTTATTCAACCTTACTCGTTTCAGGGCCAGATCGAAAACATTTCACTCACTTGTCAGGGAGCTGCTGTATGCTGACGATGTAGACTTCGTCGCACACACGGCAGAAGATATGCAGGGCATCATGAACCGCTTCTCCAGGGCGTGCACTGCCTTTGGCCTCACAATTAGCCTGGAGAAAACCAAGGTAATGTTCACCCCAGCTCCAAACATCCGCTACGAGGAACCCGTCATCTGTGTAAATGGAACGAAACTGGGCACCGTTGATGACTTTGTATATCTTGGCGGTACTATATCGAGCGACGGAACCCTCGATAAGGAAATCTTAGGAAGGATCAATAAGGCAAGTAAGGCCTTTGGTAATCTCGAAAAACGAGTGTGGGAAGATAAAGCCCTGACCTTCAAAACAAAGATAAAGGTATATGAGACTTGTGTACTACCTGTCCTCCTATATGCCTCGGAAACATGGACGACATATCGCTGTCATATCAAGGCTCTGGAAAGATTCCACCAGACATGCCTACGCAGGATATTTAATGTCACCAAACAAGCTCTCTTGTCCGATGAAGAGGTGCTCAAGAAGGCGAGTACATTCAGCATACAGGCTCGAGTCTTTCGAAACCAGACTCGATGGGCGGGTCACGTAGTGAGAATGGAGGATTATAGGATACCTAAGCAATTGTTCTATGGGGAGCTTGAATGTGGCAAACGACCCAATAACAAACCTCGGAAAAGGTACAAAGATGTAGTTAAGGGAAACCTGCGGGCACTTGGCATAGAAATAACAAGGTGGGAAGAGATAGCTGAAGACCAGGAAAGTTGGAAGCGCTACGTCTACGCGGGATGTGAGAATTTTTAGGTTTTGAGAGTTGAGCACGCCACTATAAAGCGAGCCTTACGAAAGCGAGAGGATACAGAGAACTTTGATCTCGACCCCGCGTACTCGTGCGGGATATGCGGCAGGGTATGCCTGTCAAAGGCAGGCCTCAAGAGTCATGGAACTACGCACGCGGGACATGAACTGGGAGCACGGGAGGGAGGGGGTGGTCACCAACAAGGTTATCCTGCAGAATATGCGGCAACTGTGCAGGCCGCGTGGGGCTATGTGGAATCATATGCGGACTCACTCACACGCCATCGTATCGTGAGGGTTGGCCGTCTTCTGTAAAGAAGTGTCAGTCACCATATATATATATATATATATATATATATATATATATATATATATATACATATATATATATATATATATATATATATATATATATATATATATATATATATATACATATCCATTTGGGAGTACCAACTTGGTGAAAGCGAAAATTATTCTCAACTCGTATAAAATGCATTTATGTATAAATAATTGATTGCATTCAAAACTTATCGCTAACAAAAACAAATAAACAACATCTACGTAAAAACGCGATGTATTAGTAGTCGTATGAGATAGCCCCGTGGAAGAGATTTAGGCTTCTCTTCAGGGGATCCCCATGTCGAATCTCGCCAGATTCAACGAATCTCACGAGTCGTAGATTACCAAAAACGTGTCAGTGGATAATTATATTAAAAATTCATATGCCGTTCCACATTTGGGGGTACATAATTTGTAAAAGGGAAAATTATTCCCGACTCGCATTTAAGTAAAAAATATACTTCCGTACAAATAATCGATTTCATTCAGAATATATCTCTTACAAAAACAAATAAACAACATGTACTAATGCATATAGATTTATCCTTTGAATCAATATGGATGTCACATAAGTTAAAGGTGGCAATAATTAAACTTTTTATACTATAATATTTGGCAGCCTAATTTTTCTCATCAAATAATTGGACGTAGGAGATGAGAGAGAAATATATGGAACCTATTGGATGAGTGTAAAAAGAGAACTAGAGTGATCCATGATACACCAACTAAATATCACATATATTACAAGCAATATAGCTGCTTAAATAGTACACACATTTTATTTATCCTACGTACCTAATTAAAATAACATCAATTTTGAATAAAAGATTACATCTATATGCATTAGTATATATATATATTTTTATTTTCCTTTTCTGTTTTCTTATATTATATATATATATATATATATATATATATATATATATATATATATATATATATGATTTGTTCAAAGGCTTGTAAAATCAGGAATTATGCAGTCGTTGCAAATAGATAAATAAACAAATAAATATATATCTACAAGTCAATAGTTTAAATAAATATTAATATATTTACCTGACAAGATCGTAAATAAAACAGATTCTTTCGGATGCAACATCAATTTTCAAGAAGTAGGGAATATACCCACTGGATACGTTGTTTCTGGTTGAGAAATAAAGTGTAGACATGTATCAGAGTTCACGATATATATATATATATATATATATATATATATATATATATATACATATATATATATATATTACTTGTTTATTGTTATATAAACATGCTCACATCCCGCTGCTACAAATAGCCACTTGTTTCAATCAAACAACATATATCATCAGGCAGCGACTTGACTATTCAAAAGTTCAATGAATAACCTTATTATTCATTGAACTTTTGAATAGTCAAGTCGCTGCCTGATGATATCTGTTGTTTGATTGAAACAAGTGGTTATTTGTAGCAGCGGGATGTGAGCATGTGTATATAACAATAAACAAGTATTATCAGCTCTTTTTATTGAGCACTATCTAACAACCTCGTTGAATTCATTAGTCCATTACTTTTGAATATAAAAAACCCGAGTATATATATATATATATATATATATATATATATATATATATATATGTATATACATGTATATATATGTATACATGTATATATATGTATATCTATCTATCCATCTCTCTATATATATATAAATATATATATATATTTATATATATATATATCATGATATTATAATCATTAGATCTCTATGACTAAATCTTACGATATAATAAAATGTTAACAATCAAACAATATTTATCGCGGTTCTGATCGTCCTTGTGGTGAGGTTCTTGAGTCACAAATATCTTCGTGGTCAGTTTCAAATCTACAGACCAGTAGTAATTTTATCACTCTGCACTACTGATACCCGAAATGATGAAACAATAGTTTCTATAGGAATTACACTTATTTCTGTAATAATTATACACACACGCATATATATATATATATATATATATATATATACATTGAGTAAAACGATTAATAATTTTGAATTGAAAATCAGTTCCAGAAGGAAAATAAACTAAATCCACTAAAAACGATCAGTAATTATTCTATAGAGACGGCGAAATATATGCCAGAAGATAGACTTTCTCAAATTGAAACAAGTTTTATAATGGGGATAAATAAGGAATATCTGCCGTACACACGACTTAAATGCTAGTTTTTTTTGTGTCTTTAACTGCCCCCCTCACATTTTTTTTCTTAGGAGGAGACTTTGTTATTAAAGGACAACCATTTTTTTCAAATAATTGTCAATATTCATTATCAATTAAAAATGAACATCGTTTCTGAAACGATAGTTCAATCTAATGGATTTTGTTTGTTTTCCTTTTGAAACTTATTGTAAATTAAAAATTATGGATCGTTTTACTAAATATTAACATAACCTCTAGGGTATCTATACCTATTTGTTACAAGAAAGCATTAGATAAGTGAAAATGAGATTAGAATAGACGGAGATTTGAACTTTGTAAGCAACGTTCAGAAATGGAATTTAGCATTCTTCAGTTTCACATAAAATAGTTTAGATATGTTGTTGTAAAAGGAATTTTAATTGTTCAATTCTTTTTTATGAAAACTGAATTAAAATAAGGTCAGCTAAAAAAAATAACAATGCAATTTACACATGTTGAAATAGGTTAGGAAAATAGGAGTGAAAATTCATTGTCTGGAGAAATGGTGTGGAAACGTGCCGAACCACGCATGTTTAGGCTACGTGGGTCGATCACGTTCACAGATACACGTATGGCGTTATCGCAGAAAATAATTCTCAATATAGGAGCTAGTTCAGTTGAAGAAGATGAAGTCATAGCAGCGGACAGAGAGATACATAGTTCAGAGTCGAGTCGGACAGAGACAGAGCTGACATGAGGAGGGCCCCCTTTAGAAGCGAAGGGTTAGAACATTAAACATGGAGAAAGTACTTTGAATTCCTGGATGTCATAATCATTTTGACCGGTCAAATGGAATAAATGAACATATCATATTTTTGTAACTGCCATCTTCGTGTCATCATACTACCAAATTGAAGGTAATGTTAAATCATCGTAATAAATGAACTTTGTTTAAATCATCATAAGTAATGTGTCTACCTGTCCATCGTATATAATGAATACCCCCTCTTCAGTGTTATGAGAACTGATCACTCTCTCCTCGGTAATACATGTGTTAAGAAGGAACAAGCACAATGTCTCTCTTCTCTATCTCTCGCTCATCAAATTGTATTACATGTCACATATACAACATATTTTTATTGAGCTTATTATGTATCTACCGTACAGTGAGCACTGTTTACTTTAATAGTTGCATACATTTAAATAAACTCTGCCCTATAGATTGCAGGTCTAATTCCCTCAAAAAATAATACACCCCCCATATATATATATATATATATATATATATATATATATATATATATATATATATATATGTATATAAAATGTGCGTGTGTCTATGTGTGTGTGTCTGTGGGTATGTGTGTTGGTGTGCTTATGTGTATATTAATGCGTGCGCGATTTGATGCGTATAGGCATAATGTCAAATTCTTTGTTCATGTTGAATATTACTACAGACTATCCAGATTTTCAAAACTTTATATACAAATTTCTGCACGGACTTGTAGTTTTTGCTCATCTTCAGCTCACTTTTTCTACTTTAATGTATTAATTCTGTTGTATGAGTACAAATCTAGGGACTAATTTTTCTAGACATTTTCTCATACTATCAATTTGAAAACGAATACATTTTATTTGCGTAATCAACATCATTACCTAATTAAATCGGCGTTTATAAACTTATTTAATTTTTTTTTACATGAGGGCCACTACTTATCAAGGCGCAAAGGCCACTCAGGGATAAAGGTTATTGCGTGTACAGTAACAAATGATATAGTATTGTAGTAATCATTAGTATTGGGGTTTTAGATAGAGTGTCTTACTTAAGGGGGCGGTTTGTCAGGAGTTGTTTATGTTGGACTTGAATACGTCTAAGTTGTAGTCAGGTCGGAAACAGGCAAGCGACAGAGAGTTCAACTGGCGTGCAGTTCTAAGAAAGAAGCTTTGCTCATGGAATCTACGTTTGGATTTAGGCACAGATAGAGTGGGGGAAATTATTGACAATAGTTTCAACCAGACGGGTGTTTCTCGTGAAAGATGGCGACGAGGGATTGGAGCTCAGACGAGCACCTGCCACGGAAATAACGCAGTATCAACCAGTTTTAATTACAATTTAGAAAGAGATTAATCGATTTAGCATATTGTAATTATTAAACACGTTTTATTGCCTTAGATTAATATATAATTTCTTAATATAGCACACACCATTTAAAAAAGTGTTATTATTATTAATTCATGCGTTTCTACTGAATAAATTATATTTCTCAACTTTCATGGTTTTCATAAAAGGCGCACTGTCTTTATGTTATCTTAGATCGTAATGACCCAGTATATTTACAGTAACGTAAGTAATGTTATTTAAAGGCGAATAGATGTTAAGTTAAGCGATCATAATTACTGCTATTATTGTTTCACGGGGACAACATGCTTTCTGGATTAAAAAAAATGTTTTTGCTGGTTGTTTTTTTATACTTTCGAGATTTATTTTTTCAAAAGAAGAAATAGGGTGTAACAACTGAAATGAAAAGACTTTTTTTCAATGTGGTTAAACCGGTTGATCTTTGAAGGACAAAGTAAGCTGATGTCATTCTGAACCGGTCGCCTCCACAGAAGTCAAACTTGTATATCTGTTTGATACTTGTTTAGAAATACACAATGCTTATATATATATATATATATATATATATATATATATATATATATATATATATATATATACATATATATATATATTAAAAAAACAAATAGATGTTATGTTAAGCTATCATAATTATGTCTAATATTGTTCTACGGGGACAGCGTCACGGTTGAAAACTCCAACTGCCCTTTGGACGGTCGGCTATGGATCCAGGCTGGAGGTAGTTGCTTGTCTAGCCGCACTGATCAGCTGTGAAGCAGCGAAAGAGTAATGTATGTTGATGAATATAATGCTCCCTATCTTGGGTTTAGCATATTTGGAAGTGATATAGAAATTACGATTAGCGTACTAAGCTATGTTCTTTGTGTAAACAGATTGGCCCTAGGTATCTGGGCAATGTCAAAACATAGTTAAATCACTGCCCGTAGAGCAGAGGCCGAATAGCGCAACGGTTAAAGCCCCGACTGTCGTTTAAGCGGTTGGGTGTCGATCCTTATTTGAGGTGGTTGCTTGTCTGTGAAACAGCGAAAAAGTGTTGTATGTGAATAACTATATATATATATTCACGATTAAAGACAACAACAGTATGATTGAAAGCAACAATCAGTCTATTTTCCTTGTTCATTCCGACCATTAAGACAATTTAAAATCTCATATCGTTTGAAAATATTCGCAAGAACAGCCTCTCATCAAATGCATAGAAGAACACTTTTCCTAATAAACAATATGGAATCTGTTTTCCTTTGAAGGAAAACTATTCAAAAAAAGATTTACCTACATTTTCCTTCAGATGTTTTTTCGGTTTTCTGTGTGTTGAGGATTGTTCTATACCTGCCTATTTTCGCATCTTTATTTTTAAATGTTTCAATCGAGTATTCATTTATCATAACAACCAATTACCTATGCTCACTTAATTTAGGTTATTGCTATTTATCTCTAAGTTATTTATTTAAATGTATTTATTTATGTATTTTATTTTATTTATATTTGTCAATTCCGAACCTGGTATTTAACATTCCTTCCATATTGGTATGGTTCTGTTTTAGTTTCTAGCGGCGATTTACAATTTTATGTGCATACTTATTTGTGTAATTTCAAAAAGCGGTGGGGTTTTTAAATTACTCCAGGAGTGTTACTTTTTATTCAATGCTAACTCTGTTTGCATTGTTAAATTTTGGATTAATTTTTTTTTCTTTTTTTTTTGTCTTTCATTCCAATCTATTTTGATTCACGGTTATTAGTTATTTTGAAGTTGTAAGGGAAGTAACTCTATTCGTTAAAATATTCAACCTTTTGCCATTTTCTAAGTTGATTAATTCCTATTATGGTGTTATGATCTATTTATTAGTGAATCATCCCCGTTGAATTTTAGGCTAACACGTTCAAATTATAAGTTTATTATGTACATCTTTAATGGGATTCTGATTTATTTCCAAATTTTTAACCTAAGTTTGCTACAAGGCCTAATTTTCTGGTGTTGCTGTTGGCCCTAATTTTTTCTCATATCATTAATTCCAGTTCATTATGTAAGTACTTAAATACTTTGTTTATTATAAACATCATATGTATAACTATTCTATTTATAAATAGAATATTTATAAATATTCTATTTATAAATAGAATATTTATATCTATTCTATTTATAAATAGAATATTTATAAATATTCTATTTATAACTATTATATTTATAATTAGAATATTTATAAATGTTCTATTTATAACTATTCTAATCATAATTAGAATATTTATAAACATCCTATGTATAACTATTCTATTTATAATTATAGTATTTACAAATATTCTATTTATAACTATTCTATTTATAATTAGAGTATTTTTAAATATTCTATTTATAATTATTCTATTTATAATTAGAATATACAAATTCTCATTTCATGTTTCCATTATATCCTTAGTATATTTTGGGGATTTTTAAAAATTTATTTCAGCAAGTTTTAAACGTGATAGTAAAAATCTATTCCTATGGAGACATCATTGTATGGCATCCAGCCTTTTGTTTAATATTTTCACCTAATGCAGTTTTGTTGCTCTTTTTATTTCTATATTAATTTTTGTTACATCCACCATTCTATGATTATAACCTTCCATATTAGTTTCATTCTCTGGTTCATTTTTGATGGATGCAAAATGGTTTCTCATTCTTTCCTTAAAGATGCAATCCGTTGTACCAAAATATACTATTATCAGCCTTAATTACACATTCATATACGATTTCTGAGGTTAAGTATTTCCCATCCAATGGACAATTGCTAGGTAATCTGCAATTACAGTTTCTCTCAATCTTGTTCACCTGATACTGACTTATTTTTATTCCTTATTTTGCTTATTTTCCCGTTATTAGAGCGTTGTTGGTTATTTTGGCAGAGGTGAGGAAAGAGAATTTTACTAAGTTCCTATTAATTATTTCGTTTAATTAATTTTCATATGGGAAACCTCTTTTTAATTATTCTGTAAGATTCCTTAGGGGTATTGTTTTTAATATGTTCGCTAAACGGCCGATCAAACCAAACCAGTTTCCTTCGTCTGTTTCTCTTATTCTTATTAACAACCTCATAATTACATGTTTCATTGCTATTATCATTCCCCTGGTTTTTATTTTTCTGATCCTTCTTATGGTATCTATCGTTATTCTTCGTGTTATTTCTTGCTCGCATTGCCATTTATTGAGATTCGTTGTAATAACCTCTGTTTTTGTCCAAGAGACTCTTGATAGTACAGGAAAGTTTACTATTTTATAATTGCTGTCTATTGTTTTCTTTAATCCTATTTCATTGAAAAAGAATCGCTAGAAGTAAGTATAAATAGTGCACTATCCTTATATAGCCAAAACTAGTGCGTCATCCTTATATAACCGAAAACTCTGTATTTTTCTGTTTACCGTTTTAGTAAGTATAAACCTACTAAGCCAGTAAACAGTGCAGAATCTGGCACCCAGTGTGATGTCAAAATGACCCCCTCTATCTTTTCTTGTCTATAGCTCATCGTCATATCTGATTTAGGTTTTTCTAGCTATTTTTATAATTTCAATCTCTAACTTGTTACATCAGTTTTATTTTCAGCTAATTTACCTGCTTTCTCGAACAGTATACGGGTAATTGAAGGTAGTTGCATCAATGTCAAACATAATGAAGTTACTTTTCCGAGGTTTTTGGGAACCTCTCGAACCATTCTATCACTTCGCCCGGCAAAATCCAGAGTTTATGTTTATTTTAGATTTAAAAATTTGTATGATCCTGTCCAGTGTCATTAATTTAATGATTTAATTTAGTATAGTTTACACTAGTTAATGTTGTTTAACTTTGTTGAAATTCCATCTGTAACTTTATCCGTTGCGGCAACGTTGTTATTATCCCCTGCGTTTTTCATGGTGGCTCTTTTAATAAACTCGTTAACTGCTCATTACATATTACTTGTGGCCTGGAATTGCTATATTTTTGGCGTGCAAATCATTTCCTCTTTTGAGAACAATTTGTTTTTATTTGTTTAGATTTCAGCTCATATAAAGAGCAGTTTAATCTTATTCATAATGTTCCAAATTTGATTACGATTATATAATAGAGAATTCGGTAATCGTTTTTATATCAATAAATTTAAAGTCAATATAAAGTGACTTAATTTGTAAGCTTCAAAATTACCGGTTTTTAAGCGGATCGTTCATATATTGTTTTCACAAACACAAGACAACAGGTGGTCTATTTTCATTGTGTGTTAAAAATAATTCGCGATAATTAAGACAATTTGAAACCTTATATTGTTTTCACAAGAACGGCCCACACACACACACATATATATATATATATATATATATATATATATATATATATACATATATATATATATATATATATATATATATATATATATATATATATATAGTAAGTTATAAAATATATATGGCGATTAAGCTACACCGCATATTCCGCGTTTCCTCAACTCTAGGATTCTTCAGGTTTATACATTTTAGAGTGGATGAAACGCGGAATATTCAGTGTAGCTTAATCGCCATAGACATGTTATAACCTACTAACTAGCTCTACCTACGTAGTGACCATTTTGAAGTAAATACTTTAAGTTTATGCATAAACCTATACTTTCGTATATTAATTTTATGTGAGTAAATCAAGTAGTTATATATATATATATATATATATATATAGTAATTTATAAAATATATACGGCGATTAAGCTACACTGAATATTCTGCGTTTCATCCAACTATAGGATTCGTCAGGCTTATGCGCGAATTCTGTCGTTGCGTCTTGTTTTTATATATGTTGAGGATTTCTAGTCGGCCAATCAGCTTTCTAGTATCCACCGCGGCCCTTCCTACCAGCCAATGGGCATGCATTTTGTCAAACAAAGGATATGTTTTAGCACTAGGTTAGTGGGTTTAGGTGGTCGTTCTCTTTTTTTTATACATATAAATATACCTATGTGCACACAACAATGCACATACATATACATATATACATATATATATACATATATATACATATATATCCATATATGTATATATACATATATATATACATATATATATATATATATATACATATATATCCATATATGTATGTGATCTTTTATGTATATTCATGTTTATTTAATTTATTTATTTGTTTTTTTCCTATTGTTATTGTTAGTTTTAAAGCTATTTTGTATTGCTATCCTAGAGTAAGTTTTATTTTGTTAACACAGTTGTTTGCTATTTCCCGCCTACAGTTTAATAGATTTTGAGGTTCTTTAAAGTACAGGATAGAAAATTTTTCATGGAGGCATAATTCTCATGGGTCGTCTAAATGTCTGCATGTGGTAGCTTGTCTCATTATTTTCCATTCAACTACCGGCGAATGTCCGCTTTCTTTGAGTTCCCAGTATTTATTCGCTAGTGTTGTTTTTATACGGTGTTTTTTATTTTTGAATGTGCTTTTGTGGTCATAGTATCGGGTTTTGAAATCTAAGGAAGTCATGCCTATGTAATATTTCTTGGTAATCGGGTTTTCTTTCGAAAATATTGTTGCTTGATAAACTACACTTTTTGTTAGACATTTATTTTGGCCTGGGCAAAGTGTGCGGTGTCTACAATTGCATTTATCTTGTTCGTTATTAGTATTTTTATTTATGGTATGGATATTCTTGTCCGGGTTTGGTTTGTTATTATTATTATTATTATTATTATTATTATTATTATTATTATTATTATTATTATTATTATTATTATTATTATTATTTCTGCTAGTGTTGGTTTTATTTCTGTCATGGTGTCTACTTTTGTATTGTTTATTTTGTTGTTGTTTACATTGTTTTCATTTAGTATTTTGTTATTATGTGCCTTAATTATCATCTCTAAATTTTCGCAACAACTGTAAGGTAACTTCAAGGCATTTTTATTGAAGATTTTGTGTAAGGGGTTGGTTGCGGGAAAGTGTTTTTCATTAAGATCTAGAAATTTCTTGCCAAGTTTTGTTTTTAACATTTGATTGTATGGGGCCGTATACCAAATTATAGTTCTTTTTCTTCTGGTTTTTATTTTATTATAGTTGTTGATGTTTTGTAGATTATATTTGATATCGATATTTTTGTATCCACTATTTTTTAGGGCTGTTTGGTAAATATTGGATGACCTGTTAAATGCATTTTCATCGCTTGAGTTTTTACTGAGTCTACTTACGATCGAGTTAGGAATATGTTTTATAATTGATGGTGGGTGGTTGGACTTCGGGTTTACGTAAATTGGAGTAGCGTTATCTTTTAAGTATGGTTCATATGTGTTTTTATCTTAGTTTAACGTGACGTCCAGGAAGTTTGTTATTTTTATGTTAGCTGATATGTCCGCTTTTAGGCCTAATTTTTTCATTTCTTTGTGTATGATTTTCTTAAAGTGTTCTCCCTTGACTTTGTTGGAGTTTTTTTTATTATAGCTAGTCCGTCATCTCTATATAGGCCGATATCCGTAGTATCGAATATGCTTGTGAGGGTATATAGAATGAATAATCCCACAAGATCTGATGCCTCTGCAGAGTCTCTGGCACCCATCGCCAAATCGAATGAATTTTTCATTTTATTTTTTTCCATTGGTTATTGTTATTTATTAGAACTGATTTTCTACATTTTTTAATGATGTTGATTTCTTCTGAGGATATATCAGTGTATACCTTGGCAAATTCTAGGGCAATGTTAAAAAGTTCTTCGGATATCGAGGGATAAAAGTCTATGATGTCAAACTGTATGAACGTACACTTATCTTTGTTTTCTATATTTTTAAACCAGGTGATTGCTTCGGTAGTATTTGCCCACTGGTTTAGTTTTAGGTCCTGTTTGATTTGTTTGTTTACACTAGAAAGTATAGTTTTGCTAATTCTACCTATTTCTGGTTTAGTTGGGTTAATCAGGCGGGTGCTGGGATTATTATTAAAGTCCCATTTGTGGTCTTTAAGCAGAATGTATGCCTCTCTAGGTTTCAATTTGCCAACTTTATCGCTAATTTTTAGTTTATCGGTAATTTGTTTACTTTCAGTATTTATTATATCTATGTAATCGCATTTGTTTGTGTCTAGTTTTTTGTAGTTTTTTGTAATGTTTTCTGAGATTAGTTTGTTATATTCTTGCTTATCTATTTTATAAAAGTTTTTTGTTTTATCTGCTTTTAAAAAGATTTTTTTAGAGTTGATTATGTTTCTAACGATTTTGTGTAGTTTCCGTTGGAAATTGTTAGGTTGATTGTGGAATTCTTGGTTTTTAATTACGTTTAAAAGGTCATTTTCAAAGTTTATCTAGAGGTCTACTGTTTTCGCATTTTTAGGGTTTTAAAACGATAGGATTCTTTTTTGTTTACGTTTTAATTTTTAAGGAAGAAATTTGCTCGCCATCGCATTCGGCGTATTAGTTCATCTGTTTTTTTGATTAATTTAATAATATAACTATGCTTGCTGGGTGTGGGGATGTTTTTTAGCGATGTTTCGAAATTAACTCTTTCCATATCAATTTTTAATGTGGTAAAATAAATTCTTTTGATATAAATTCATAATAACAAAATACTAAATGAAAACAATGTAAACAACAACAAAATAAACAATAAAAAAGTAGACACCATGACAGAAATAAAACCAACACTAGCAGAAATACTACTACTACTACTACTACTACTACTACTACTACTACTACTAATAATAATAATAATAATAATAATAATAATAATAACAAACCAACCCCGGACCAGAATAACCATACAATAAATAGAAATACTAATAACGAACAAGATAAATGCAATTGTAGACACCGCACACCTTGCCCAGTCCAAAATAAATGTCTAACAAAAAGCGTAGTTTATCAAGCAACAATATTTTCGAAAGAAAACCCGAATAACAAGAAATATTACATAGGCATGACTTCCTTAGATTTCAAAACCCGATACTATGACCACAAAGGCACATTCAAAAATAAAAAAAAAACACCGTATAAAAACAACACTAGCGAATAAATACTGGGAACTGAAAGAAAGCGGACATTCGCCGGTAGTCGAATGGAAAATAATGAGACAAGCTACCACATGCAGACATTTAGACGACCCATGTAAATTATGCCTCCATGAAAAATTTTCTATCCTGTACTTTAAAGAACCTCAAAATCTATTATACTGTAGGCGGGAAATAGCAAACAACTGTGTTTACAAAATAAAACTTACTCTAGGATAGCGATACAAAATAGCTCTAAAACTAACAATAACAATAGGAAAAAAACAAATATATAAATTAAATAAACATGAATATACATAAACGATCACATACATATATGTATATATATGTATATATATATATATATATATATATGTATATATGTATATGTATGTGCATTGTTGTGTGCACATAGGTATATTTATATGTATATAAAAAAAGGAGAACGACCACCTAAACCCACTAACCTAGTTCTAAAACATATACTTTGTTTGACAAAATGCATGCCCATTGGCTGGTAGGAAGGGCCGCAGTGGATACTAGAAAGCTGATTGGCCGACTAGAAATCCTCAACATATATAAAAACAAGAAGCAACGACAGAATTCGCGCATAAGCCTGACGAATCCTATAGTTGGATTAAACGCAGAATATTCAGTGTAGCTTAATCGCCATATATATTTTATCAATTACTAACCAGCTCTACCTACGTATTGAGCACTTTTGAAGTAAATACTTAAAGTTTACGCATAAATCTATACTGTCATATATTAAATTTATGCGAATAAATGAAATATATATATATATATATATGTATATATATATACAATTGGTTAAAGGAGGTTATAGAGATGGACGGGCGGTAAAGGAGTGAGACTCCTTACCTTGGCGTTCGATTTCGAATCTCGCTCGATTCACCCACTCTGATAAGTCATAGACGAGGAAACACGTGTCTGTGGATAACTAGATTTTAAAAACAATATCTATAATATAAAGATGAATGTCTGTGGGGGTGTGTGGTCAGGAATAGGCTCCTATATGGTTGACTATTTAAAAAAAACTGATTACACATAATGGCAGAAGATGTATCGAGACACAGGAATGGGTATTTTTTTATCTGGCAGAATGGTGGTTCATTAAAATTGTGGGGTCTGCGTTCGCGCCTGGTCCACAAAGTATGGAAAGAAAAAATTTAAAAAAACGTTTGCAAGTGTATTTTATATAGATGTACATAAGAATATTTTGATAAGTATGTTTTAACTTAAATAGGGATGGTATAATAAAATTGTGGGGTATGCGTTCGCGCCTGGCCTCCATAGAACGGAAATAGGCAAACACTTTAATAAAGACTTTTCATATCTATCTGCGTAAGTATACTTTGATAATTATTTTTCAGTTTGAAGAAATATGGTATTAAAAAATTATGGGGTGTTCGTTCGTACTTGACCTCCATAGAATGGAAATATACCACAAAGTTTAAGAAGGTTTTTTAATATAGATCCACAGTATATTGTGATAAGTGTTTCAGTGTGAACAAATATGGTATGAAAAATTATGAGGTTTATCTATTTTATTTTTACGTTTACCATATTTTGCTTTGGGTTTGATATCCCCTAATTCAAAGCTATCTCTTTACAAGCCTTCCTTTTCATAACCTATCATACTTTCATAAATCAGAATCCATTTTCTATAGGCTGTTTTTGAACCCAGTCAACGACGGGTACTGTTGCTAGTATATATATATATATATATATATATATATATATATATATATATATATATATATATATATATATCGTTAAGCAATCACCATAAGAGGCACAATAACCTGTAAATAACAACCTCAATAAATGAATCATATACGTGAGAGACAGAAGATGGGGGATACTATTATGTTGACACGAAAGTTCTTGTGGCTTTTAAATTTGAAATTCAGATGAACATACAAACAATATCTCTTAAGTTTTGGAATCATTTCTCACGCATAACGTTGACGAGATACTGGATAAAGTAGTAGTCGGTAGCTGAGAGGTCTTGTGAGTATAGTGGAGTGATTCAGTTTTCAGATGCGGTTTTGCAACGTGCGGTGGAGAATTGTTAAGTAGGAAAACAGAGTTATTTCTGTTGACTGATGCTGGTTGTTGTTATCGAAGTTTCTGACGCATTTCATACGTTTGTGAACATAACTTTCTTGCTTTCGTAGACCATGAAACAGTCAGCATGCCCCTCTTACACTGACTTGGAAGTTTGTCATGGAGCTCCGTCGGACTTTAATTGCCTTAATGAACATCGCTGGTCGTCATAAAGAACCTGCTTTTCATCGCAAGTCAAAACCTGGTGGAAAAACTAGTTGTTCTTTCAGTGCGAATTTGCTGGGTTTTTTTTCATCTCATATAAAACGTCTTGAAAAGAAGACATAATTGTTTGAAAACACTTGTAATGTGAACTGTAAGATAGAGGGAGAAACGCTCTTTAAAATGACATAAATATAAAGGTATTATAACGTAATACAGCATTTGAAATCAAAATACAGAACTTTCTTTTCCATCTAGTAGCACGACAAGATAGTAAAACTAATAGAATTATGAATATATTTTTATATTTGCTTACTGATTTTCTTACCTTTTTATATACTATTTACGCTAGCGTCATTTGTTTGAACCATTGTTTGTGACGCTACATGACATAACAAAGGAAAATAATAAATAAAACGTCATATTCTTTCTTTAACATATGCATTTATTACTGTTGCTATCGCGCCTCGAAATTGCTTAAAATGACTCTGGCTTCTGCTTCACTACACGCAGACTGTAGACACAGCATTTCTAATACGTCCATCTTTTAACAACCGCACCCTTTATTGTCCCTCCATACCACACGTCCGGCTCCTTCAGGGTCGAGTTTTTTTCTCATGAAGACATGGTGTACTTTTTTACTTTTTACTTTAAGCCCCAACTCGCGCACACATCCTAATTTGCATACTCGGTAAAACGCTACAAACGTTGCTAATGAAACCGCTTGCTATTCACCGTTCCGCTTCTGAACAAATTCCATGCGCGCCTGTATACACTCTTTCACATAGTAAAAAAAAAAGCATTACTATCTGATATTAATATTATCACATATACTTTGTCTCATAGTAAAAAAAATATGCTATTTACAGCATCTTTGCAGAGTTCTTGATAATCCTTGTGCGAGGTATAAGACTGGTTACGCTCGCTCTTATATTTTGCAGAGTTATCATGTTATGGGTTCAGACGGTTCCATGGCCGTTATGAAAAAAATATCAATAAACAAAATGTATGTTGATAAACAAAACTGGATAGAGAAATCAAATTGACTTGATACAAGAATCTTATTACGATGGTGACTCAAATAAAACCCACACATTATAATTAAAAATGAACACGAAAATATTAATAATTAGGGAATGGAATATGAACGCTATTTCACAATTTAATCCGGTCAATTAAAGTGAACCATAAAATATTATAATATAGATAAATATTAAAAGACGAGCCTGGCGTCCATGAAAAGAATAAAGTTTATTCGTAGCAATCGTGGCTATATCAGTTTCTTGAATAAATAATTAGTTTAAGAATGAGTATTATCTTCAGGGTTGGAGCTTTGTATTTAAACGCGAAATGTATTTGTACATTAGAAAAATGAACTCGACGAAACTTTTCTCTTCAAAAATCGATCGCCATGTAAAAAATGTGTCTGCAAATATATCATTTTTAAGCCAATGTTTTCGTTAACTCATTTATTTTTCGATAAATGATTTAATTAAAACTTTCTCGATGCCTGAGGCCCTTCTATTTCTATTTACAAATTTGCTTAATGCAATAAAAAAATAATGAGCAAAAGTTCCATGTATGGAAAACTGAGGTAAGAAGACATAAGATATTTTTATTTTCATTTTTTTTCAATAGTCAAACCTCGTTCGACTGCTTGTGAATTTATTAATTTACTCTAATTATTAAGGAGTATTATAATAATGGTTTCGGTTCTTTTTTATTGAATGTGGTAGGAATTTTACTAAAAACTAACACAAATTTAATACACGTTCAACATTATAAAATATTATAAAATCCGTCATGTTATATATATATATATATATATATATATATATATATATATATATATACATGCATAATCTATTTATGTATCAAGCACGTTTGCTAGTACGCAAGCTACAGTTATATCAGTTCAAATTCGTCTCTGCGTGCGTTTCGTTATACACTCCGAAACGGCTGAACAGATTTTCGTTAAAACTTATAGCACATTAGAGTATGACTCTGGGAATGATCATAGTTAAGTTTTGTTTGAAAATCACAAAATTACCGATAATCGATAATCGAAACAATTATTCTAATTTATCTTTCATCGATAAAGCCATATCTTCCATCCTACTGTATCTAAGTTGATAGCATGTTTTTTTATGACGTAGGTTTAAACTCCGTACGCAAATTACTTAAATTGTTTTGAGTACCTGCAAAGAATTAAACAGGACTTGAAAATTCACGTGTTTTTTTATCGCTTGACATGGGATGTGAGCTGAAACGCACGTAAAATTCGTAATGTTTTTTTTTGTCGTTAAGTGGAAAGAAGTTCATTAGTAAGATAGGAGATTTTGCATGTCCCTGTATGTTTTTAAAATATCTCTTATTTTGCAATATAAAACTGGAATATAAAGGTATTTTAATTAAACTTTATAATTGACAAGAAACTGATCCTGAAGAATTTGAAAAACAGTCTACACACATATTTATTTAAAATGTGATTCTGCCATTTCTTATATGTCTGTTTAACTGTTTTCCCAAGAAACAAGCAGCAGTAGTATGTCTGGCAACATAAGATAAGGGATTTTTCGACACAGTTGATACAACGACATCCACATAAAATCTTACAACGAATAGATAGTCGCTGTAAATCCTGTGTTTGTTTCGAATACGGTTCAAGAAATAATGGTCCCAAACGTCGCTTAAGTAGTTGGCTTGGAGCTGGAAGGGCACCAATCAGAGACATTGGATTGTAGCTGCTACAATGTATCCGCTGTGTGAGACCTACGTTTATCAATAAGGTGTCAATAAAAGTAAAGTTTACTTTAAAAATTTTAGGATTACTAATAAATAAAAGATAATAAATATTTGAATTTCCAAAAATTACAAATCAAAATAAGCATCAAAATAACATCAAAGCAACCCTCAAGTAAGGTCGGGTAATACTGCTCGTGAATATATATACTTATATATACATATATATATATATATATACACATATATATATATATATATATATAATTATGTTTTTACTATAATAATTATATACTTACGGACACTAGTGTTTCATCGTTTCGGGAATCTTCCCTGCAGAGTGTCACGATTAACACCAGTCAGACGATTCGAATTTATATATATATATATATATATATATATATATATATATATATATATATATACTTGCGGAAAAAAAGAAATACCGCACTTGTAATTTCTCAAAAGACTGCAAATTTAAGCTGAATTTTATGTAACTGTGTAAGATAAACGATACCCTATTTGATTGGCTTTTTTTATTATTCTATAATTGTACTTGTTCGTATTATACTTTTTTTATTTAAATGTTCTAGTGTTCACGTCAATTTAAAAAAAAATAACTTCAAATTGAGGAGGAAAAAAGAAAGTGCGCATAATGGAAAAGTGTGATTCAAATGTAACTTTCGGACATTAATGAAACACAAATACAACTGGAACACACTGGAATCGTTATTTTTTAGTAGCATAGTCCTTCTGAAATTTGACAGTCTGCAATCTTTTCGGGACTCCGTTAATTAGACAGCAGCAATACTCCGGGGAAAAGGCATCCCACTTTTCTTTAATTTTCGTCCAAAGTTCTTTCAAATTTGAAATTATATTATTGCGTAGCTGTTGCTTGATATAATGTCATACGTTTTCGATAGGATTGAGGTCTGGAGATTGTGCAGACAAATCCAATAACGGGATCTAATGCTATTCCAGGAACCTCTTGATGTTTCCATTTGTGTGAATGGGAGCATTATTATGCATGAAGATGGGATTATCATCCAAATTGCCACACACAATAGGATAAAAAATGTTCAGTCAACATATTAATGTACTTGGTCGAATGAATCCGACCTGACAAGCGAACCATAGGGCCTGGAATTGGTACTAATAATGCCGCACTCTAAAACTGAACCTCTGCCACATTGCAGCGTTGAAACTGAGCACCTAGAATAAAACTCTTCGTATTTCCTCCGACGGACGTACTGCCTACCATCACTGCCTAGCCTGTTGAACTTGCTTTCGTCGCTAAAAATACACTTTTGACCTATAAGAAGAGTCATGATATTCATTGCACCTGACGATGTCCGGACGGCGCTTTCTGTTCTTTACAGAAATCATTGGCTTGCGTCTTGCAACATTTCATCGCAAATTAAATTCCTTTAATCTGTTCTTGACAGGTGCTTTTTAACAAGATTGTTCTGTTGTTGGATTTGGGGAGCCGTTTAAATCTGTTTGTTAGGCTGCACATCTTGATAGCATTGTCTTCCCTGTTGGAAATAACTATAGTGCGAGTAGATTTAGGGGCATCACGAACACTGCCTGTAGTTTGATGCTTTTGCGCAGCCTTTCGTACTGTCTTCTAATCACATTAAAATCTGCGGCCGATTTCCCGATGGATAAAACAAAAAAAAGGGGATTAATGAGCTTCTGACGATCCCTATATAACGACGAATGTGGACTTAATGTTACGTTGTATAACCTGAAACAAAAAAAAATACGATTAGAGAAGCTTTGTTGCCTGTTGGTGGATATTTTAAACTAATTTAGGGCGATAATTCAAGCAGGTTTTAAGCGAATTTGTTGCTGCGGCCTTTTCTTTTGCCTCCTCAATTTGAAGATTTTTTTTTAAGTTGACACTAGAATATTTTAATTAAAAAGGCAAATATGAACAGGTAAGATTATAGAGAAATAGAAGGTGAATCAAATGAGGTATAGTTTGTGTAAATAGTTATATAAAGTGTTGGTATAATTTACAGTCTTTGACGATATTACAAGTGCAGCTTTTCTTTTTGTCGGCACCATATATATATATATATATATATATATATATATATATATATATATATATATATATATATATACAGCCTTTGAGGCCACCCATGACGCCACAGTCGAATGAAAATTTCTTGGGGCGACTAAAAGTCGTAAATCACTCGCCCGTCACTCGATAAAATTTCTTTAAATAAAGAAACGGGAAAAACTCATTTATTTTATGACCCTCAAATATGCGGTGACTTAGAATGGCCTATGTCTAATCATTTGTGAATTCTTTCATCTCTAGCTGTGTGAGCGTTGGAAAAAGAGTGGCCACGCTTAAGGTCAACAAGAGGTCAAATTTACACATTGGGCGTGTAGTCAAAATGTCGCCTTCATTTAACTCTCTGATTTTGAAATTCATTTGAAAAAAAAATCTTCGACGCTACAACTACATACACGTCATGCTTACAAAAGTAAAGACGAAAATTTGAACAAGGAAAAAACGCATCGTTCCGTCAAGCATCCGAAGAAATTATTATTATTTCTATGGAACAATAATATGAATGATGCTATATAAAGAAACTGGTGTATTTAAACGGTTGTTGAATATTTACTGAAACGTTTGTAGTTATAAAATAGATGATTTACAAGATTTGAACGAATATTTTCTCGTTAGATTATACACACGGTAATTTCTTGAATTGTTGTAAAATTATTTACTTTTATTGACTGAAAGAAAGATATAAATTCGGACGAATAAAAATATTTTGGGGCGAGTAAATTTTCCCTCACTCTCGACGGGCGGTCGAGTGATTTTTTTCTCAAATCTCAAAGGCTATATATATATATATATATATATATATATATATATATAATTTAAAGGAGATTAGACTAATAGTCTAAAGAGCTAAGTGTATTTTAATGTAACAGTGAAATTACTAGTTTAATTAAAATACAGGAAATGCTCGTTGTAATTTAGATATATAATAAGCTCGATAGTTAAATGTCCTAGAGCTAATTCAATATTAAGTAATGTGATTTACAATTTAAAAATTAAAAAAAAAATTAAAATTTAAAAATCAAATTTTAATTAAATTAAAAATCAGTTTCATAAGAAGGAACAACAACAAAGTCAATTATCTGTACGATCGTTTCGGAAATCCGTGCTTTTTATTTGTGGTATACATGAAGTTATGTAGAACAATTATATATAGTTTTTTTGGTAAGCACCGTCTCCTCATCAGCAAATTTAGGAGGATTTTTATTGAATTTAAAAGACACCATAAATAAACCTAGCATTAAAAGTAAGGCAGATGAATCTTTTAATTTTTATTTTTTTGAAATCAGGAACTGTGTTTAAAGTAGTCATTTAGATGTTTGCTATAGCTTTTTTATTTTATTTATATATTATTGAACAGGCCTTCGAACAGGAGAAGAAGGGAGAGACAGAGATATTGTGCACGAAGACTGGAAAAGGAAAGAGAAAAGAAAAGTAGAGAGAGAAACTGTGTAGGGAAAGAGTCAAGAAGTGTTACCGAAACAAACATGTTCAAATGATATTTACAAAACAGTCAGGAAATCCATTTCTAATAAAGTGAGAACCCGCAGACAACATCGTTTAAAAGGTTTGATCATAGTAGGAAATTTTTGTTATAACAAAAGAGGTTCAGTTAGTCAATTTCGATGTCAGATTACGTTATGTGAAGTTGGATGACATAGATATCCGAAGTGACTTCGAGATCTTTTCTAAAATTGGTAGGGGGATGTGATACATTTATTAAAATGTATAATAAATTATGTAATTGATTTTTAGACGAGAAGAGATATATTTTCAGTATATTTTATTCACTGTATCATATTTCGCGCCAAAAGGATCCAATTCACGTCTGCTCGATCACGTTTTGTAAACCAAACAAGAAAAAGGGGGGAGGCCTGTGACCAGGAGGAGAAGGGGGAGACAGAGATATTGTGAACGAAGAGTGGAAAAGGAAAGAGAAAAGAAAGAGAGAGAGAAACTGTGTAGAGAAAGAGAGAGATCACATATAGAGAGAGGGGTCTGAAAAAAATTGTCAGCAGGTAGTGGAACTTCGCGCTTCAAACCGATAAGACGTAAGTCAGCGAAGGTCGGGTTGGCGTTGCCGACGCCGACGTGATAACGGCGACGCGGAGGTAAATATCAACAACACCATCCGGTGATCAGAGGTCAGAATATTGACCGAATAAAAGAATGAACCCAGCGAAGGAAGGAATCATGAAGCAGTGAATCTTTTACTATAAATCAAGGACGTCGATGAGCTTCGGAAACGGATATTTGGAGCAATTAATACGCACACGGGTAATGAAACATAAATCATCCGAAGGACACACATATGAAAATTAACCTGCGCGCACGTAATCAAACATGAAACAATTTATAGGAAAGAAATATATATATATATATGTATGTATATATATATATAATTTAGTTAATTACTAAATTTACGATATAATCTTTTATTTGTAAACATGCTCGAAATTCCAAAATTATATTTTTATGCGTGTGTATATGTTAGAATATTACTGCAAGGATTATATTAACAATTTAAAATACTTAAAATAGGTGCTAGTTCAGCAACACAAAGCTACGCTAGCTATCTTTAAATACTATAATTGAGGAATTTAACAAACCTCAATCATGCTGGTCTTCCCAATAAAATTATCTATTTCCTTAAGAACTACATGAGATTAACTCTAATCTAAAATAAATAAATTGACGACCCTTCTACGACGTTCGCGCTAGTATTCTCAACTCCACCGAATACTTGCTCATTTAAATAGTTCTTTGTTTTTCGCCACCAGCCTCACCTCTCGGCATAGGCCAGACAAAGCTAATCCTCGTCTTAGAGCTACACTTATTTAGCTCTCGAAACACGGCCAACCAAAACTAGCCCTCGTTACACATCCAAAGTAACTAGTACTCAGTAGTCGGCTAGAAAAAACTTCCCCTGAGTAAACAGACTAAATTATCGTTCGATACGCGGTTAGACAGAACTAGCCCTTTGTCTATTACCAGACATAGTTACTCGCCATACACGAATAGACTAAGTAACCCCTTGATACTTCTTCTTTCGTCGACAAAGTTCACAACAGACTTCGTAGCCTCGTGGAGGTGGCCTTTTTCTTTTCCCTGTAATATTTTTTTCTCAATGATAGGGGTGCAATCCTCTCTCTGCCTTATTGTTCATGGCAAGTGCTCGTCTGAGCTCCAATTTATGGCACTCTCTTTGCTAAACATTTACGAGATACATTCGTTCAGCTGAAACTACTATAGATAATTTTCCCCACTGTTTACCTGTGCCTAAACCTAAACGTAGATTCCATGAACAACGCTTGTTTCTCAGAACTGTACACCTGTGGAACTGTCTTCTGTTTTCCAGCATTCCAGCTGGTCGTTTCCAATTCCAACGTAAACAAGATTTTGATGAGGCGATTTACACTCCTAACGATTGTTATGATATTGTCTCATTGTCTACTGTATACTCCTTACCCCTTTATCCCAGAACCTAATGTATAACGCTATTTCTTTGTTTATCAACACACTGATGTCAGGGATCAATCTTATTATTCTAAATTAATTTTGGTGTGTCTATCTACATCCCAATTACCACTAAATCTAATTGTTTTATTTTCCATGTGAAATATAATGTGGAATTGACTGTTACTATAAGGCAAGTAATCCACCTTTATGAGTTACCACACATACAACTTTATAAAGACTAGACGGTTGACTTAATTTTAAGTGCCTAATTACTGCAGCTTAATGCAGTTTAAGGTCATCGCAGCATGTATCTTGTTACATGCGGTTATTGCACATAATAAGTATTTTCATATCATTTCTAACTATTTCTATTTTACTAATGGCGGTTAATTCTGCAAAGGTCAAAGCGTATTCGCATTATCAACTAAAATGACCGGATTAAACTATTGGTGAGGATAATGCTTTCTATAGAAGCTTTATCATGCTGATTGGTGTAAACTATTGGGAAGATGTTGTTTTTATAGAGTTTGTTATGCTGACATAAGGTCCACGCAGGTGTTTCATTATTTCATCTACGCACTGACCAATGAAGAGAGCATATGCTTTTTCCGATTCAGAATATTTAACTCCTTCAACGGGTTTTTCATCAAACAAACAAATAAAAACTAATAAGAGTGATAAAAATGAAATAATATTTAAAAAGAAACTAACATGAAGTAAAAATAAAACAAAAAAAACATACTTATTTCTGTCGGAAGGATTCGGTAATATACATTTTAGTCAATTGGTTCGTCTCTATAAAACTCCTTTCTGAAGATGGAATTTGTACTTTTCAGGTCTCTAGTCCTCGGAAACAATTTCGATTTTGTTTTCAGGCAGCAGAATTGCTGTTAAATAATCCAAATTGAAAAGAAAAAAGATGACATCGGCAGAAGTAACCTGAAATTGCTCCTAATGTTATTTTACGTCTATGCATAAGTAAACAGTCATTGCTTTAAGTCAGTGCTCATCTGCCGGCTACAAATTAAGTACTAATTCTGGAGAGATAAAATGTTGGTTTCGTTACACTCGGGTTGCACCAAAATAATATTTTTATAACTTCATTATCGTTATAGAAATCGTTAGAGAATTCGCTTAATAAAAATTAATGGAAGTCTGAATTAAGCTATAATATTTATGCGTAATTTACGACGCTGAAAGCAAGTATATTGTTACATATAATTGTTTATTTTATTTATTGTAACGTTTTCCGGCATCAAAACACGTTGTGTGCAGTTTCAGTCGCAAAATAGACCAAGACAAAAAAAAAAAGAAAGAAATAGCTAAATTTCGCATTTGCGTTGTAGCATCATTTATTTTCTCATTGTTATGTCCGGGACTTCTCCCACGTGATCTCATTTCGTGCTAGTCTTTCTTTTTCTCCTTTTTATAGCCGTTTATGTATTTACCGGTAGTCTCATCCCGTATTCTTTTGCATCCGCACAGTGTTACATCATCTCAAGCTTGTGGGAGTAAAGGTGGTACATTTAAGATTCTCGTATATATTTTGTGTTTATAAACGATAGTGAAACAATATATATATATATATATATATATATATATATATATATATATATATATATATATATATATATATATAATTTGCAGCAAGTAATTATTTAATCGGTAGATCCGTTCCTCATCAGCGATTGTTTTCGTCATTTACTTTAGTGAAGCCTGGTGTATTTATAGGTATTTCTATTTATTTTTAATTAATAGAAAAGTGGGTTCGGGATTGTTTGGGGCGAAGTATTTCTTTTTAATTTTGATATTCTTATTTTTAATTTTATTTATTGAGTTATTTCTTAAGTATTTCATTATTTATCTATTGTTAGTTGTTTAATACGTGTATTATATTTATTCAATATGAAATGAGACCCGTTTAATCAGGAGCTGAATAATGAAAAATAACAACAACTATCGTTATTAAATATATGCATATACACAGTACATATATATATATATATAAATATATATATATATTGTTTCTTTTTAGTTGACAATCATGCAGCATTTCAAATTTTCAGGCCACCGTCTTCATTAATATTCAACATTATTCAAATCAGACTAGAAAATAGAAACTATGTAATAAACTAATATTGTCTCAAAGCGTTTTATGAGACGATGATAACATTTAACAAAGGGATGTCTGACAGATTTTACGTTGGAAAATACGATTAAAATATTCCTTAGTTCAGATTTCATTTGTTTGCTTTGCATTTTAAAACGTTTCGCCTTCTAGCAACACCTGATATTGATTTTTTTAAAATTCACCAAAACTGCGTGAATAAGAAACATTCAGAAAAACGACACCGAATAACAGACCAGATGCAATTAAGCATGTTGTACATTTCAATGAAATAGAATCTTAAGCTAACGTTTAGCTAATATTTTAATGTGATGCATAATGGTCGGATTAATGGTACATTCTGCGTCTCTTCATGTCTGTTTGACGAAAATTCTAAAAACGTTCATTTGATATTATTTAAGTCGGATTTTACAATTTTTTTCTAATTAAGTATGAAATGCAAAACTAGAAGGACTTCTATCATCAAACAAATCACTGTGAGTAAATCGTTGCGATGAGTCAAATGCAATATATATATATATATATATATATATATATATATATATATATATATATATATATACACAGGGTGACCCAAAAAACAAAAACACAGGAAGTATATCTAGAACATATGCTGTAGAACAGAGAGAAAAAGGCCAAAGACCCTAGAGTTTTGAGGTGATGTTTTGAATATCATAAACTTGTTATGACCAAAGTTTCATTTCATTCGGACAAAATACTAAGAAACTTGTATGGGTCATTTTGTATATATATATATATATATATATATATATATATATATGTGCATATATATATATTAGTATATTTAGGCAGCATTTTCTCTTTTATACCCGTTTCATTAAATAGCACAGATAACTCTTGCTTATTTTTCTTGTCATCCTCCTTTTCTCTTTGTCAGACCGTTTTCCGAACGTTTTTCCGAGTGAAAAAAGAAATTTCCCATAAACGCGAACGTTTTCGACCTTCATTGGTCATCCTCAGGCGAGTAGTAAAAAATAAAAAATGAAATTGAAAAATGAAAGTAGCGAGATGAAATGAAAAGATGATTAAAAGATGATTAAAAGGCGATTAAAATCGCTTAAAATCATTAAAATACTCAAAAGCACTTGAGCGTGCCCTCCATTTCGTTTTGAGTCTGGTTAATCGGGGTTTTTTTTCTTAAAAGTTTATTCTATGTATATAATAAAATATAAATCACTGGCTAAGATAAAAACCAAACCCTAAAACATTGAATCAAGTGGAATAACAATTATACAGTGTTGACACACTCATTAAAAAGTGTTTCAAACTTACCAATGTTAGCATAATGAATCTGTTATATAGACTATTCACGCATGCGCATTCGTCGAACAATTTACAAACATATAGAAATCCTACGACCCCCTACATACTATTTTTAACATTTTTTTTTTACCTGTTAGCAACGTGCTGGTTCGGATAAACAACGACTGAGAAGATTTCCACGTGTCTGAATATATTTTATATTAAATTTCAAATCTATAGATCAAATATTTATTGAGTATATAGATGAACAAATGCCTTACACATGCGCATTCTTACTTCTATATATGTGCTACATTACGCTGAAAAACATCACGTGATTTATTCAGTAGTGTGTGAAGTGTTTAAAGAAATAATGTTAAATTAAAATATGCGAGGTAAACGGATTCAATAAATAATTGCCAGAATGGTATGATAATGAGCGATGAATGATTGCGAAATAAATAAATAACACTAACATCAGAAGAGAATAAGTTAATAAATAGTTTTATCGTGTATAAACTAATTGATCCGTCGTAAAAATCTCAGATAAAACCAAACATAGCAAGACATTAATCAGGGTTGATAAGATAATAGTTCTTAATAACTGATATTTTTATATTCAGATTTACTGGAGATTAGTTTATTATCATTGTTATTATAAAGATTTTATTTCACTGTTCACTGATTTTTCCCCATACATGATTAAAGCCCTCGGGTTTTGAGTATGAACTATAATCATCGAATATAAAAACGTAGAATCAAGAGAATTACAATTATTCAGAGCTCATGAATATTAAAATGTAGTAAAATGACCTTAATGAGCACAATCAGAAAAATATATTCATGTATTCGAAATTTATTAACAATTCATTTTATATCTGCGAGGAGAGGAAAACAACAAATTATCTCGAGGCCAAAGTCATATATTTTAAATCGAAATGCAAATGTGACTTGAATAAAAATGAGAAGATGCTAAGAGCAAATAAATAAACTCTCCTAAAAATTAATGCTTAAATCGGAGTGTGTCAGCTATTGGACACACACACGTGTACAACACACACGCATGCATATACATATATATTATATATATATTATATATATATTATATATATATTATATATTACATATATATATATATAGAGAGAGAGAGTCATTTACAGACGGATTGCTTCGTTGTATCACAGCATTTTACTAGAGCTATGCAATTAAAAACTACTAGCATTGATTCAGCTTCCGCAGATTAGTCAAACTCGAAATTCTTGGAGTTTAACTGTTGTAAATATCAACGAAGTGAAATGTTAATACTTATTTTATCTATTACCTTCAACCGAAACTTCTATATTATCTTTTGAAGAGTTATATGCACGTTGGTCGTTAGAAAAACAGGAACATTTTCAAACAACGATTTAAAAACGGTTGTAGTTTTTAATAAGTATAGCGTATTGTACTTTATTCGTCGTGTGTAATTGTTAAGATATCGAATTTTAGTATTTTTAGTTAAGATATTTCTAATGTCGGAAGAAAGTAGGTTTTTATCCTGGGATGTAAGGTTCTTTTTATGGCGCTATTGTTAGCTAAGTGATGGGTTAGTCGTCGGGAGAGTGTTGTTGTTGTGTGACCAATGATTTCATGTAACACCGGGATAAATATACTAAGAGGTGTGCCGTCTTCCTCCGGCCATCCACTGCGTCCCCCGGGTTGCGGATGGGGCACCCCCTCTACTTATGTAAAGTAGGTAGAGGGAAGCTTTGAATAACCAAAAAGAAGCCGTGGACAATGAGTACCAACCATAAAAAATGTCAAACATAAGGAACTCAAATTGGACGGCCGTCGCCCAGGATAAAAAGTGGCCCTCAACCTGTTTACGCACCAGGCAAGAAGAGGAAAGAAATGGTGTGAACCTTCTTGCCTCAAAAGGTGGTACCCCAATCCCCCCAGAGGTTACACAAGGACACCAACCAGTCCATGATCAAGATAAACCAAGCGTCCTTCCTCCAGCCCGCTTGAAAGATCCCAAAAAAACAGGAGGAGATTAAAACCCAGCCATGGTCTGTCGAACAAAAGAAGATCCTTCTGCACTGCTACCACTACTCAAGGTTTGAGAAATGGGGACGCAGCTCAGGAAAGATACTAACCGAGGCTATAAAAACATCAAACCTCCCAGCAGAGAAAAAGCACACACCTTTACACAACCTGCGATCCCTCATCTCACAGAGGGGAAGATATACCCCACAAGAGGACGTAGATACCATTAGATGTGAGTCTTTGAAGACTGCAGAAAAAGACTGCCAGAAAGTAGAGGATGAGGAAACAAAACTTCGACAGGAGGTGGTATGGGAAAGGAAAGAGAGGTTGACACTTATACGGGCAACGGATTATGCTAAACAAAAGCATGAAAGACAAAAAGAAAGAACAGCAACCGGGAGGGGGATATTTTTCATTTTTATCCTGGAAAAGCAAGCATCCCTCCAGGGAAAATTATATTACAACGATATAACAGCCTGAAATTGTTCACCACGAGAGAACTAGACTACATGTCTTAAAAAATAACAGCTCTTTTGGTGAACAACAGATGCTCCCTGGAGAACCCAATAAAAATTCCCACAATAGACTTACTCCAACAACAACCACCAACTTTACAATCATACCCCATCCAAATATCCCAGCACATGCCCAGCTCTCCTGGAACTCTTGCGCCACTGGAGTCTCTGCATGACATGACACCTGCCTTCACAAACTCTCTGCTGGAAACCCCACAAACACCAACACAGGAATCTACATCACCTACCAGGATACCACCACCTGCATTACCGCCACAATCACATAGACACTCACCATCATCATTTGTACTCTCAGAAGCAGATGATGAACAGTTAGCTTTGGAGGAGGAGCTCAGCAACACAATTGAGGAGGTGAGGTGTATGAGAATGAAGGACAGACCACGTTTGTCCAAGATCCAAGCAGCTGGAAGAGCAAAGACTGTTATAGCCAAAGTTAACATCGCTCTCAAGAAGCTAATTCCAACAACAGTAATGCTCACAGAACTAAACCATATCACATATGCAGCTGGCCATTATATTGACAGAAAAATTAACCTTCGAACATTCAATCACAATCATCGAATAGGGGCCAGAGTCTCTAGACAAACACCTCACTGGAAGACCAAGCTGAAAAACAACTGAACCTCTGCAGGAAAGAACTAAGCCAAATAAAACAGTTCCTTGCAAATCCCTCGATACAGGGTCGACTTAAGACCACCATCAAAAAACTCTGTACCAAATACCACCATGAGAAAATTGAGGGATTACATAATACAGCTAGGGAGTTGGAAGGAAAAATACCAGCACTTTCCCAGAGAATTAAAAACCAAGAGAACAAGATCAACTCGCAGATTCAAAATAGGCAGTTTAAAACAAACCAAATGACTTTTTACAGACAGCTGATAAGGGACACTGTTACTGTAGATAGTCCACCTGCAGAGGAAGCCCTGGAAAACTACTGAAACTATTGAAACAGACAGCAAATATAATCAAGAAGCCCAGTGGATTGAAGATATTATTAGGCTCAATGAAACCAAGCCTCAGATGCCAGAACCAGTCATAACTCCTGGTATGATAACAAGAAAACTGGCACAATTATCCAACCGCAAAGCACCTGGCATCGACAATGTCCAAAACCTTTGGCTGAAGCAATTGACTGCACTCCACCCCCATTACAGTGATTGCTTCAGCAGGATGCTAAGAGATCCAGAATCAACGCCACCCTGGCTGACAGAGGAGGACACCATCCTCATACCCAAGACCAAGGAGACACAACAGCCAAATAAATACAGGTCAATATGCTGCCTTACAACTATCTACAAGCTTTTCACTGGTCTGATAGCCGATGGTATATATGACCATTTATCTTCTGGGACCTACCTTGAAAAAGAACAGACAGGGTGCAGAAGAAAATTCCTCGGTACCAAAGACCAGCTATTAATCAACAAGACCGTCCTAGAAGACTGTAGGAAGAGACACAAAAACCTGAGCATGGCATGGATTGATTACCAGAAGGCATTTGACAGTGTGCCACACTCATGGCTACTTCGATGCCTTGAGTTATACAAAGTCCACCCGGTAATTAGACAAACAATGGCTGCTCACCTTCAGATGTGGAAAACTACACTATCATTAAATCACAATGGAGGAAAAACCATCATCCCTGAAGTAAAAATCAAAAGGGGAATATTCCAAGGTGATAGCTTATTTCCCTTACTCTTCTGTATGGCAATAGACCCACTAAGCAAGCTCCTGAATAAAAATCCGAGCGCCTACAATTTGAGTCCGGGACGCCATCGAGATCCAAGCAAGAGAATAAACCATCTTCTCTTCATGGATGATCTTAAGATGTATGCTAGCTCTGACACCGATCTGCACCACCTTCTGCAGGTAGTACACCCATTCTCCAGTGACATCGGAATGAAGTTTGGCCTGGATAAATGCGCCAAATGTACACTCAGAGCTGGGAAGAAGGCCCACACAGAAAATATGCAGCTTAATGAAAACATCGACATCAGGGATCTAGAAGAGCATGATCCTTACAAGTACCTTGCCATTGAGGAAAATGAGAACATACAACATGCCAAGATGAGGGAGAAGATTAGTAAAGAATATGTACGCCGGGTGAGGAAAATATGCAAAACCCAGCTCACCAATAAAAATAAAATTACTGCCATAAACCAGCTTGCTATGCCAGTAATAACATACAGCTTTGGTATCATTGACTGGCCACAAAAATACATCAACCGGCTAGATGTAAAGACACGGAAGCTACTCACGCTTCATAAAATAATATACAGAAATCAGTGTCTACCAAGGCTGTATTTGCCCAGGGGAGAAGGAGGTCTGGGACTCTCAGAGATTAATCATCAACATAGGGCAACTATTGTGAGCACCGGTCAGTATCTGAGAAGCTCCCAGAATGACACCCTCTCAATGGTATATGAACATCAAGAGACAAGAGCCAGCAGAACAACATCAGTCACCCAGCTGGCCAAGCATTTTGGTCAGAGTTGTCTCTCAGATGAGGACGAAACACCAAACAAGTGTGCCACAGAAATAGCAAGAAAAGCCGGCAGAAATATACCGAGATCTTTCAAGAACCTTAAAGAATGGGAAAAACATCAGTATTTTCTGGGGGAACTTTCTCAGGAATACATAGATAAAGAAGGTTCTTTGGACTGGCTCAAAAGAGGATCCCTCCACCACGATCAGGAAAGGGTCATAATGACTGCCCAAGACCAGGGATTGATGACCAATGCATTCAAGAAGATGGCAGGGATCAGTAATGACAGTAAATGCAGGTTCTGCCATACAGAATTGGAAAGTGTTGGTCATTTGATATCAAGTTGCAAAGTTCTTCTAGGGGACGGCTACTATACAGCGAGACATGATGGAGTATGCAAGTACCTCCACTGGACCATCTGTAAAAAATTAAACATCCAGTGTAGCAGCAAGTCCTGGGAACATCAACCTGAAAAAACAGTTGGAAATGATTTATATATCATACATTACGGCCATGTAATCCCTACAGCCACCTACCTTGAAAATGCTGTTGTGAAACCTGACATAGTTATATGGAATAAGTCAGAGAGAGTTGCAACCTTGATTGAAGTGAGGGTTCCTAATGATGGTGGTCTTAACAGAGCTGAAAGAGAGAAACAGACCAAATACCAAGGTCTCATGTATGATATGAAAAGAAACTGGAACCTAAAGGGAATATCGATCATACCAGTTATCATATGTGCCACAGGATTTATGAAGAAGAACCTGAAGTCCTACCTAACTAATATTCCTGGTGAACCAAGTGCAAAGGGATTCAGACAATTGCACTTAAGGGAACAGCGAGGATACTAAAAAGAGCTATCGGTTGGTTTCAATAAAAAAGCGGGGCAATGTTGGCAGTTGGTTTGGCTGCCCCATACCCAGCATTACAATCTTCAAAGGAAGAAAATTAAAAAAAGAGGATTTAATAACTGAAATAAAACTCAATTAATATAAAATAGGAAAATCGAAACTAAACTAAAATAAAATAATTCGCCCCAAACCTCCTGCACCCACCTTTATTGCAAATTAAAAGAAAATATTATACATACACCAAGCACCAAAGGAAATGAAAAATAAACGAAAACAATAATAATTGCCCCTGACGACAATCAGAGGCCTGATAAAAAGCGCTTGAGAAAAATATGGCCGACCAACAACATCTGGGTGCCATTCTGTATAATACGCCTGCCGAAATTAAAAAGACGCTCGGCAAATAGAAAATATATCTAACATGATCGGAAAAAGGAATAACTCTGCCGTGTTCAATAAAACGTGTTTAAAAAAATATATATATATATTTATTTATTTATATATATATATATATATATATATGTGCATATATATATATGTATATATGTATATTTTTGTTTTTATTAAATTTTCAACCCAAACAAGGCACATTGCCACTTTGGTGTAGGGGGCTACTATCAGGGGCAGCAACTACTGGGGCACTATGTTGAGATTTGGGCAGCCAGATGTCGATTCACGTTACACTTGAACTTCTTCAAGTCAGTAGTGTTAGGGAAGCAGAGACCTGGAATGGAATTCCAGAGTCTAGCGGTTCTGGGGAAGAAACTACTGGAGTAGAAAGATCTTCTACATCTAGGGATCTCTACTGTGTGAGGGTGGGATTTAGCTGCCTGTCGGGTTTATCGAGGGTATCTACGTCGTGGGGGCACAAGTGTCTGCAGTTCGTCAGAGCATTCACCATTAAAATACTTGTAGAACAGTTGATGGGACAGAGGCTTAAGCTTAGAGTCCAGTTCAGGGCCTATCAGATTGGCGACTCTCTTTTTAACCTTGTCTATGAGAGGGCGACTAGCAGCAGATGCACCAGCCCAAACGTGACAACAGTACTCCATACATGAGCGAATGGTGGTCTTATAGAGGTACAGGATACTTTTAAGTGTCAGTAGTTTTCTAGCACGGTAGAGAGAGCCTACCTGTTTCGCTGTGGCCCTGGCATTGTTTTCACTATAATTGTTCCAATTCATGTTTCCTGTGAACGTTAGGCCAAGCAGTTTGAAAGATGTACTCTCAGACAGGGAGTCACTGACAATTGCTGCTGGTGGCAGAGAAGGTGTCTTGCAATTATTGAAGGAAACCAGTTTAGTCTTGACAGCATTGAATGTGACCATCCATTTATGTCCCCATTTTACTACAGATTGGAGGTCATCCCTTAGTGTTTTTGCCATTTCTTTAGACATATGTTCATTTGTTTTACTGCCATGCCTGTTATAGAATGTGGTGTCATCAGCATATATACCCATCTCAGAGGCAGTTTTGTCAGGGAGGTCATTAATAAATATTACGAACAATAGAGACCCAAGGATAGACCCCTGAGGCACTCTCGCATTTATATCACCCTGTTTAAATGTTCGACCGTCGAGGAAAATCTGGATTTTCTCTTATCTAAGAAGGATGTAATCATGTTAAGTATTCTACCAGTGATACCCTATGATTTAATTTTCCTGAGGAGACCCCTGTGCCATACCCTGTAAAAAGCCTTAGATATATCTAGAGCTACCGCTCCGCCCTCCCCCGCTTTGTCCAGTGAATGATATATACCTTCAGAGATTACAGTGAGGATGTCAGCTGTGGGACGGGCTTGTCTAGATCCATATTGTTTCTCAGTCAGAAGTTTAGTATCTGTAATTTATATATATATATATGTGTGTATATATATATACACATATATATATATGCATATAAAACGTCTATTATACAACTATTATTGGTTCCATATGTGCATACATGTTCTAGTGAAATATCAATTTTGAGAGACCCACCTCATCAGACCAAAAAAATAAGAAAAGCGACACCGAAATCAAAACGAAGATTCATTCCTTTTATATATAAAACGCATATCTGGACGTGACTTAAACCTTAGAAAAAGGAGTGTGTAGTTCTTGAGGAGATGTAGTTTGAGTAATGGGGGCGATGAAGCGGCAAAGAATGGAATAAATATGGAGAGGGGGAGAGGGGGGTTGCAAGTCTAAGAACAATTGTTTTCTGTCATTCATTATTTCAGTGTTGATTTCATCAGTAATAATATTGTCAGAGATTAGTGTTTTGTATTTTTTTAATATTTTGTTTCATTCACAAAGTTTTCTGTAAAAATCAGTCTTTTACCCCGTCTCTCATCTCACTTTAATCGATCAGTACCATCTATTTGTTGTAGTACATTCGGCGTTGTTACAATTGTCCTGCTTTCCCGTTTTACATGTCAAAATTATTTTTGGTCCACCCTTTGAATTGTCCAGTGTATATTACGAGTGGCACTTCTTATGTGGTTATAGTTTTTCCATTTAATTTCCTTATGATAGTTTCTGCCCCCATAATTCTTAAATATTCGTAAGTTTGAAGAAGAAAATGCTAATCCGAATACAAACTTACTAATACAGATGAAAGAATGATCTATCTAATGTATGTGGATATTCTGTAACTTTTCGCCCCAACAGGAACGGCAGTAGAGAGTCTTAATATATTCTGGCAGAATATTCATAAGGAATTTTGAATGAAAAAATCGCACTGCTAATTATAAGAATAGAGGTAGAAATAGGTGCATAATGATCTTCGGAGTTATGAAGACACTAATTGAACATACAGCTACAATTATTTTAGGTTTCCGGAAGTAGACACAATCAAACCAATCTAAATGAAAGTGAAAATTAGAAAGGGAAACCTCACAGAAACGAAACTACTTATTAAAACCTAATAAAATGTATACACTTATTTGTATAGAAGACTGTCTAAATTACAACAGAAACATTAATTCAGAAATTTGTAATGTACACCGCGAAACGATCAATCACAACAGCAAGCAACACTATAAAAATGAACTCAGAAAACAGAGAGGCAAGAGATAAGACAGGAAAAGAAAAACAACATGGGAAGAAAACTAGTTACACGGACGCATCGTAAGACTGACAGCTGACGCAGAACATTACAACTCTTGGACAGCGAAACATAAACATAATTCATAAATAGAGAAAGATAATCCCTAATAACACGGTGTCGGTAAAAAAAGGAAACGATGAAGTATTTGATAAGAACATGTAGCCAGCTACTAAAAAAGAATATAAGAATATACACGACCAGATGTGCAAGACGGCACACTGGGAACTTAGTTAATCACTGCACACTGACCACCTACTCAAACGGTAAAACAGAACTGGGTAATAGAACGTGAAAGTGGAAATCATAAAATCATTTGGTATAAGGACCAACAAACAAAAAAAAACAATATATTAAAGAGAATAGGTATCATAATAGTTAAAAGAGACACCTCCGCAATTTCAACCTTCCAGCAGACAACACGGTGAATATCACGGAAGCAGATAATAGAAGCACATACACGGATCTGACCAGAGAGCCGAAAGTGATACTATTGCATAATCTAAATTCCCAGAGAATGACTGCTGCCACACGAGGGCAGGTCGGTTTTGAAACCCCGGTGAGGCAATGGTGATGATATTTGGTGGTTGACATAGAAAATACTTACACGAAATAGTTTTCTCAAAATCGTTATCTTTGCTTGAGGAAATGACTTTAAAAGTTAAAAAATTGAAGTAATTAAAAGTGTTTCGGTGAATTGTCAAGAACCTCCCGTCATCCAAACAATCCGTACTGTTAAGAAAATAGAATAATTATTTAGAATAATTTTAAACTACATTTTTAAATAAAATAAGTGAGGATAATGTATTACTAAAATAAATATTTAGTGTAAAGGCAAAATTATGTTGTTTTTTTTTAATAATAGCGACCAAAGTTCACTTTTGTTATTTCAGGAACTTTTTTGGAGTGGAAACATTTTAGATTTCACCGTGGAAAAACACGCTCGTTATTGATAACGTTTGTTATTATTGAATTTGAAAACATTACGATTTTGGCTTAATTATTTCGAACGGAAAAACGAAAAAGATTTGTTTAAAATATACATTATTATATTTCAAGTGTCTGCAGTGAATTTAAACATATTTGTTTTATTTTTTTTAATTTGTTTTTCTATTAGGTTGTCACAAAAAATGTCATTTTTTGACGTTCAAATGAACGTCAAAAGCCTTAATTGTGCACCAACCTAATATTTCACATCAAATTCTATTTGAAATTTTTTATTAATATATGGTAATACTCCAGTTTTATATTAAAACAACAACAAAAATATAGTCCATACAATTGTATTCTACACATTCTTTACGAAACATAACAACATAAATTTTCAAGATTTTCTACTTAATAAAAACTACTTTGTAGAAAATTTGAAAATTATAGTTTAAAAATCAGATAACCACCAAAGATTAATACAATTAAATAAGGAAACTCCTTTAAGGTTTTTCGTTATGTGTGCAATTTAGGTGTATCAGAATGTTTGTAGGAATTTTTGACACCCCTAACACGAAACTGCGAATAAAATATTAAAAAAAAAACTCGTAATTTCTCTTTTAAAAGTGAGTTATTTATTTTCTTTATGGATTATACTTCTAAAATAAACCATTAAAGTTGTATAAAACGTAATAGAAATATTATGTTTTTATTAAAAATTAAACAGTAATGGAATTAATTGAATTTTACGAGTTCAGTAATTTTCAATTTTTAAATTTTAAAAATCTATCAATTTTTTTCTATTCATTTTATTTTTACGATATTTTCAGAGTCAATGTGAAATGTTATGCCCTTTCCAATAAACCGGATATAATATTTTAGACAAGCGTTTTTTTTTTAAATTCATGCCCTACTATTTCGAGATGTGTATTAAAAAGTAAATAATTAATTTGGTGCCAAAGTTTTAGATATCACAAATTATATTAAATATTCTGATTTAAAACAACAAAAAGAATAGTTTTTTTTTTAATTTACGTGTAAAATCCGAAGTTTAAACCCTTTTTTAAAGCCACGTTGTTTGTATATTCTTAATGAAACCTTGGTCCTTGCTCCATTAATTTAAAAGAAAAATCGGGTTTTAATTACATTTTTCGAGTAGTTATAAGCTTGGAAAGATTGGGGGTCGAATTATTCATTATTTTTCTCAAAGTTTCTGACACACCTATGTGTGCATCCATGTTATTGTGCTAAAATTACTTTGCTATTTAGAAAGCCATTCTTAATATGGAAGGAGGTTGTATTGTAACTATTCTGTACTTTCACCTAAAAACTTAATAAATAAAAATTCCATAAAAATTAAATTTAACTTGAAAATACTATTAAAATAGCATAGTAACATAAAGGCACAAACACTGGTCTTTCAAACTTTAAACACTAAACATTCGTTTAAAATGGTACAGCTACAGCAAGAATGAATCTCTTTATGGATAAATTCATGTTATCGAAGGCGGAGCTAAAATCTGCTGAAAATGTCTACACTAAACACAATTATGCCCCTAATTTGGTTTGATCCTCTCTCTTCAGTACATCTCATTCAACTCTACAAAGTTTTTCATTATTTCTAGCACTTATTTTTTCACGTATGAAACTGGAAGATAGCCAAAAACAGTTTCTTTCAGTTACAATTCATTTATTTATTTTACTTTTCAGATTGAACGTCATTTAAATCACAACGTTCAGTTTTATCCCGTGGTTCACAAAATTTGCTCGCCCACCTTGTCATTCGGATGAAACAACACCCCCAACTTCACGAAAGTCATCCAGTTTAGTTAGTTCCTCGAAAACAGTTATCCCCACTTAAAAAGTAGTGAGATGTGTATGTTAATTGCCAAGGAAATAATTAGTATTCGGCAAGCAGTCAATCAACAATTGCCCTTGTTAAGGTAACATTGTATAGGACAGAAGGTCAATATATTTTGCTATAAGAGGGCTAAACAGATTGACAGGACATCTCCTGCAGAAATCAAAGTGAAAAGAACGAAGGGACAGCTAGACAGACTGTTTGATATATCTTCTTGTAACCGTAAACTGTCTCTCTCTTGAGATGTGATGACTTTGCAGTAAAGTGAAAGACAGAAAATTGTCAAACAAGGCACATAATCTGCAGTTGTTCGTCTACCAAGGAGGTAAACTTAATTCTATAGATTCTCCTGCAATTATGTTCCTTTTTTGTGGAAAATAAAATAATATATTTGCATTTATTATGTAATATGGCTCTATTATTAAACATGCAAATTTTCCATTTTTCAGGTTCCACTAGAAGAACTGCCCTTTTCAGCAATTTTAAATTAATTGATGGAACAACAAAAAGCCTAAAAATATTTACTGGTCCTTTGGGGAAACTTTGTATCAATAATTATAAAGATTTGCCTCAAGTAGAATTCTAAACAATCATCATTATCTGACAGCAGAAGAAACAAATAATTTAAGTGTGAAGACCAGAGGCTACTTTTTGAGAATGCTGTTGGCATTTTTTGTGGAGAAGTTAACTTAGAAAATTGGGGCCTTGAATCAAGGAAGATGGCTAACATAAACAACAAGATTAATGTGTTTATGTAGTAGAGTTGTCTATCCTCAAACGTTATGATAAATTAAACATTCTGGTCAAGTTTATCATCCAAGTGTATGCAGTTAGTTGGTGTGAGATCAAAACCGACAATATTTTTTTAACCAACACCAGTATATTTTAATATGATTCAGAAAACAAAGCAGTTAACTGAAATCCAAATTACTGTTTTAAACAGTTCAAAATATAATGCTTGTGCACTACTTCTGGAAAATATAATATCGATGATAAACTCAGATCAATTGGATGTGAGAGAAGAGAGCATTCAAACGATTTTGTCCATTAGGTAAATAAATAGATATTCATCAAATTTTATTAGTTTTATTATTTTACCCAAACAATAGTTAGTTTTATTCATATTACATCGACAAAATTATAAAAAAATAAGTGTTTTCAAATAATTATTTTGTTGTTTTTTTTCCAGAAATAGTGAACAACTAAAAAAAAAAAAAAATGAAAACAGTAGTGCTATCAAGTTTGCAGCCACACACTTGTCAAATTTGATGTATTTTTCTCAAAAAGTTTTATATGAGCAGGAAGCAAGACATAGACACATTATTATAAAGTCATCGTGCTGGCAAATTAGACCGCCATTTTCCTCGAAAGGAAAGTATACAGAAAAAATTAGTTCTATTATAAATTTATATTATTGCGTTAAATAAAAAAATAAAATACATGGTTCTATAACTTGTATCAAGTTGTTATATTGTGTAATAATACATCTCCACATATCTTTTTGAATTGTGAAATTTAAAAGACTTATTTGCTAATTAGCTTTTTTACAATTTTTGTTTAATCAATGCGGTAAAAGTTGATCTATTTTGCTAGTTGTGATTCATAATCATGTATATACTTTTCTTTCAATGTATTTCATATAAGTATATCAATTTTAATCTAATATTTTATAAAAATAGTGAAATTTTAAAGTCAGTGTTGTGAAAAATTCTATGAAAATGAAGTATTTTACAGCATTTTTCTACACAATTTTGTAAAATTAAATGCTCAATTTTCTTTTAAAGCTGGGAATCTAATTTTAGGTATATGTTATTATCACATCACATCCCAACTATCATCACCAGTGTCATGTTGATTTCCTGAAAAAAGTGGCAAATAAACCTGCCCTACTGCCACACGACAAGTAACTTCGTCACTCACTCAATTAGACATTTAAATATGTCATTGAAAATAGAAAAGTCATATTTACAAATAAGGAAGTTGTCTGTTTTCTATTATCGGTTACGAGAGTATAAATCAAGAAATGACAAATATATATATATATATATATATATATATATGTATATATATATATATATATTATATCTATAAAAGTGAACGTGTCTGTCTGTCTGTGTGTCTGTGTGTCTGTCTGTCTGTGTACATTTCTCTACGCAATAACTCTGTCAATTTTTAGTCTATAGACTCGAAATTTGAAATACCGGGTACTTAGATTTGGGAAAATCGATGTGACGGGTGTCAGCTAGAAATTTGGCTGTTAAGGGGTCAAATTTCAACGATTTCACCTTTAAGAACTCTACCAAACTCCTCCGACAATTTTGGGTCTAGACACTTGAAATTTTAGATATAGATTCTTTGAACCTGGATCTAACTTAATAAAGTGATTTGATCCCGAAACTATAAATTTTAAGGGATCATAATAGGGGTCAAAGTTTTAAAAAATTAACCACTTTTTTTGTTTTTTTGCTTTTTTTGCACAGCATACACCTCCAAACACCCGAGCAACGCCGGGCACCCCGGCTAGTATATATATATATATATATATATATATATATATATATATATATATATATATATATATATATATATTAGAAATTAAATAAACTCAAAACAGATTTGATGATTCGTCAATCAGAGAAATATTACAATACGGAGGATGGAGAAAGAAAAGATAACCAGAGTAATCTTTATAGCACTCGACAAATTGTAGAAAAAGAAATGGAATAATATTTTCTCATTTGGATAGCTGAGAAAATAGAAAGAAATAGCAATAATGAAAAAGTTTACACAATTAAATGCACCGATTTAATGCTAAGACTATATATAAACAATGATTTGATATTAAAACTATATATAAACAATGATGGTCAAATGCTAAACGGTCATATCGAAACTGCATAAGAATTAAAACGCAAGGATAGAAAAATATAACATGTAGACAATAAAACTGAAAATGCATGATAGTGAATTAACACCCTCCAAAAATTTATGCTCATATCAAGTGCCCCGTACCACATAGTGGAAAGGGTCGACAAGTTACAAAGTGTAAACTGGGTGAAGGGTGAAGAGGATTGGAGCTCTGCGGGGGGGTTTTGCCACACAAATTTTAGTGATACTCAATGGCTTATAGATGCGAATACTCAATAAGGACCGGGTGTTTCGATGATTATTACTCAACTCATATTAACATGTACGAAGTAATCGACATTTGATTATATGTGTAATTACCTTGATTACAGAGATACCAACGTTTGTTGTCATTTAGCAATCAATGGTGATCACCGGTATGAAAATTCGTCGTGAGTACAAATTTTGCTGCTGCTACTACTACTACTACTACTACTACTACTACTACTACTACTACTAATAATAATAATAATAATAATAATAATAATATTAATAATAATAATAATAGCAATGATGCCCTTGAACAATGCATTGAGAAAGTGTCAAGCCTGATACAAGTTCTCTAACACGGAGGTAAAAATGCACCACCTGATATACATGGACGAGCTGAAACTCTTGGCAAAGACCAAAGATGAAGTAGACATTAATAAACACAACCGGGATCTTCAGCCAGAATATCCAAATTGAATTTTGTATGGAAAAGTGCGTACTACTAATTATAAGAGAGGGATAACAGGAGACGACAAGAGACGACAAGCGGCATGCAACTACCCAACGAAATGGAGATGATGGCACTATGGAAACAATACACCTTTGAATGCCTAGAAGTACTGAAGGTAGGCACCATCAAAGCAACAGAAATGAAAGAGAGAATTGGAAAGGAATACCTCAGGAGAACAAGAACCTCATCGACACCAAATTCTATAGAAGAAACCTAATAAAACCCATAAATACATAGGCAGTACCACTAGTAAGATACTCTCGATCGTCCATTAAATTAGATTAAAGAAGAACTGAGACAACTAGATAAGAACCCCAGGAAACACATAAACAACGCACATCCGAAGGACGATGTTTACCGACTCGACGTAAAATGGAAAAACAGCGGGGGGACTGCTTAATATAGAAGAGTGTGTGAATGACAGCAAAAAAGAACTAAAAAATACATAATACAAAACACTGAAAGAATAACCATAGTAGCGAGAAACACGGACAAATCAATAAGACATACAAAGAAAAAGACGAGAAAAGAAAAGTGGGAAGAGAAACAACTGCACGGAAGATTCATAAAAATGACAAACGATGAAAAAAACGAAACCACCTGGACATGGATGCGAAAAGAACACATAAGCCGAGAAACTCAATCCCTAATATATGCAGCACAAGACAACTCGATATAAACCAACCAACCCAAAGAAATCATAAACAAAACGTAATAAAACAGCTAATGTAGACTCGTTGGACAAAGAGGCGAGACCATATAATAAGTAAACCCAGCAACCTGTCCCAAAAAGTAATACAAGTACAGACACGACCAAGCGACCAAGCGGGAAATGTAGTACACTGGGAATTATGCAAATAACTGCTTCTCGAACGCACAAACAAGTGATACAAACATAAGCTGGAAACAGTACTTGAAAGCGAGAATAACAAAATCCTATGCGACATGGATATACAAACTTATAAACGCATCCAAGCAAGAAGACCGGATGTCGTAATAATTAACAAGAAAGAAAAATCATATCAAATCGTAGACTTTGCTGTTTCGGCTTACCACAGAATGAATATCAAAGAAAAGGAGAAACGGAACAAATACACAGAATTGCCAGAGAGCTGAAAGGGATATGGAAGGTGAAGAAAATCAAAATAATACCTACAATAGAGGGACCAATCCCAAAAAAAAACATTGAAAAAAGAATGGGGGAAATTGGAATCAAAGGAATGACTGGAAAAATACAACGAACAACAAACATGAAAACAGATGAAATATTAAGAAAAACCCTTGAATGTGGAAACTAACAATCAGGAGTAACAAAATGCTGCAAAGGCAGAACATGAAACATTACATGAAGTTCTCTACCCCCCACCCATAATGCCACCCCCCAAAAAAAGAGCGAGACCAAATAACAAAAAAGAATCAAGGAGGAAGGAAAAACGAACTGACGAGACCTCAGCAGAATAAGTGCGAAGAGATCTGGGACCTTGGGGAAGCTTATTGCCACTAAAATCCCAGTAAAGACCAATAACTGCTGCCACCAAGAAATAAATTGCAAACAGCTGTTGCGATAATGCAAGCCACTTGTGCCCCCACGACGTAGACACCCTCGACAAACCCGACAGGCAGCTAAATCCCACCCCCACACAGTAAAGATCCATAGATGTAAAATATCTTTCTACTCCAGTAGTTTCTTCCCCAGAACCGCTAGACTCTAAAATTCCATGCCAGGCCCCTGTTTCCCTAACTGTACTGACATGCAGAAGTTCAAGTGTAACGTGACCCAAGATCTTGCTGCCCAAATCCCAACATAGTACCCCAGCAGTTGCTGCCCCTAATAGTAGCCCCCTACACCAAATTAGCAATGTGCCTTGTCTGGGATGAAAATGTAATTAAAAAATATATTTACAAATGTTATTGAAAAAGGGGGGGATTACAGGAAACCTGGGGAGACTTGTTGCCACTTAGCTCCCAGTGAATACCACAATCTGTTTTCAGGAAAATATATATGAAGACTTGTATGAGAGCACCTTGTGAGCCAATATTACTACTACTACCACTACTACCACCACTAACTACTACTACTACTACTACTACTTCTAATAATAATAATAAACAAGAAGGAGAAGAAGAGTAATAATATTAATAGTAATGAATGTGCACGTCCATTGCATGATTGCATGTGTTACGCCTTTGTAGATTGCATTTGTTCATTTAAATCGGCAAATACTTTTGCAACTCTAGTGCAGTCAGTGTTATCTAGTTGATGTGCATGCTATTGCCGAAGATAAAATTTATGAGAGTAAGGAAGACAGAACGAAACTTACAATGAAATAATTCCAACTGTTTTATTTGAGATTTTGTAATATTAACATTTATTTTGTTAGATGTTTACATTTAATGTTTTATATATCAACATAATTTCCTTTAAGAATTAAAAGAATCATTCCACACCACATATTTAAATCATCCTATACTCATCAAAACATCCAAGTTTGTATAGCCGCGCTGCAATATTGGACAGTGTGTTTGTTTTCAAGTACCCCCACTAATTCGCTGCGGAAGGGTTTTCAACTTGTACTACTTACTGTATACAACGACAATAACACCGACCTGAAGCAAGTTCGCGGCTCTTCAACAACAGAATATTTAATTGAACTACAAAAATGTGCCCCGCTTTTCTAGATCTGCAAGCAACTCAAATTCATACATATCCAAGGATATAACTGACATCTCAGATAATAATATCCACTCTGTTATCTGATGTAATTTTCCATATACAAAACTTATTTCCTTTAACTATAAAAAAAAGCCTTGTATACAATCGTTGCAATATTGAACAGCTGTGTTTGGTTTTCAAATACTTAAAAAATGTGCCGAAGAATGTTTGTCATCTTGTACCGCTTTACGTAAACAACTGCAATTAATATGTCTTGAAACAACATCCAACGCACTCGGCGTAAGAATATTTAGTTGAATAATAAATTACTGTCGCAGCTTGTCATTTTGAAATTGTTACTTAGGATTTACCTCTTGAAATTTGTTTGTGTTTTGCACGAAAATATAATGAAAACAAACATCTTGTTTCCTGTTATTATTACTCTACAATTACAACGTATCCTTTGGTTTGAGTCATAATTAACCATATTTGCTGTAAAAACGTGAAAACATACAAAATCAATATATTCCATCGTATAAAAGAATATTTGAAAAACATAATCTGTAGCCATAGTGTAAATAATATGAATTACTAATTTCTAATATAATTCAAAAGAAACAGAACCCGGCGCCTAAATTACATGACTATTGCAACTGGAAAGTTAAACGAAAAAAACAATCAATTTAATAAATAGCAAATGAGAAATGAGAAAAAGTTTTAGAACTTACAAAGTATTGAGAATGATATTGAAGCATGGAGATTGGTTATATGTTACTGGATATGGAAGAACTAAGATAGCCATACAAATATAAGCATACTCCGTCATATATATTAAATACGCATTGGAAAGGTTTAAATATGCTCTTTAATAAACGTATTTTGTCCGAGTTTTAGGACAGAAATTAGTTTATTTTACACAGATCATATCGAAAATACACAGAACTACAACTGAAAAGTGTTGTTTTTAGATGTGTAAACCATGTTTAGTTTCAGAAAAGTTTCCGATTGTTAGTTGTTCTACACAAGTCCTGAAAGGTGATTGGTTCACAGTAGACAGTTCTCGAGGTGGAATCCACATAGCAAAAGATTCTCCCCCGTGTTGACACGAAGAAAAAATATGCGAAGTTGGTACAGAAATGTTTAATATTTATGGAGCAGTTCTGGGTTTGTGTTCGTTACAACTCTACTTTCAATCGAGTCGTTGTTTCTTTCGTTCTACCTCTTCTTTTACACACGTCCGTTCGCTTTAGTGACTAAAATTCGTCTGCCCTCCCGCTTTTCTTTCCTCGTTATTTATGGATCCAGGGTACGAGATTCTCCGAGATTCCCCGAGATTCCACGAGACTTTTTTTCCACATAAAAGCCTGCGGGCGCCATCTTAATTCTCAATTTGTGCTCTGCAGGCACAAACGCGCAGCCGCTTGAAGGGTAAGCCAGTTCTTTCTCCACAGGTTTTTTATTTGTTGGTAAGAATTCGTGAATTAATTCGATTCGTCAGTTCCTGGCAGCATCATTTATAAATAGAATCTCCCGACTGTGCGGGTTCATACCCATTATATAGCAAAATATTGCAACAACTTTCCTCACAGATTATAGAGGACTATGTGATACCTTTACCTTGTTAAACATCTAAGATTTGTATGAGATAAATTTGGATCGTATGTTTCCGGTCATAATCCTGCCAAGTCTTGGATATTAGAGTGGAAGACTTATTGACATAACATAAACCGTTTCTGTCACGTCGTTTGATATGTTATCTCTACTTGCAAAAGAAACTATGAATAATGATATGAACGGCAAAACTGTTGCAGTTAAACATATAGCATCCATCTCAGTATTTATCACAAGGAAGTGTAAATTCCACGTGCTATAACTTCATAACTTCTATAACAAAATTGCTGGCGTTTTTTCACTGTTCTAATTTGACAATTGAAATAATTGCATTTACTTATATATAAATCACTTTTAGCGCATGTGAGTTCGATTCCTAGGAAAACTAAAACAGTAAAGTTGATTTTTTTTAAAATCTCACACAGGTAACCTATTTGTCTGGAAGATATACTGTACGAGAGTACCTTCGAGATATATTGTACATTTATGAGCGAAATAAATTCTATTCAAGAAGGAAAAACAATTATTGACTACAGTGCATGGCCTTATATTACACAGCATCAGAGAATGTTTATCAGCAAACAAGCAGAAGGATTCGGCGTTAAAAATCAACAGGAAGCTTATAGATAAGACAGGAGTGCGGTAAAAATGAACTTATGTTAAGAGCACAATTAAACCATTATAATTGACCTTTGTTAAAAAAAATAATTTAAATTGTTATACCGATAACGATGTTGACTAAGGAGGAAATACCATTCAGTCCCAAAACCATATTCCAAGACACAAAACATACATGATGGGCATGGTATAAACCGTGAATTCATTTCTTTAAAGAATTAGATGTACCACAAAAGTACAGAAGAAAAAACACAAGGTGAGAGGGAAGCACACAAACCAACCCGAATTACACAACCACAACTGTAAATGAAAACACAGAAATCCCGTATGATAGAAAATATAAAATCAAATCCAGGAAATTCCCACCAGTAATTTCTGCCTTATAAGCGTTCGAATTATACATGTTAAAATGGATAAAAAAACGAAAAATCAAAAAGAAACACTAGTACATGAACCCAACAATAGAAACAATCAATAATATCTTTAAAAATCTTAAGGACAATCCGAACCTGATGATTCCAGCAGACAAAACCATGAATATATACAGCATGGATTTTGAAACCTACAACAACCTAATTATGAAAGAACTCAATAAAACTATAGAGTAACAAGCAATGAACAACTGAATAGTATAAACTCTGGAACCTTAAAAATAAGTGAAAAAATTAACATACAAGATAAGATAGAGGGATATAAACCACTGCGCCCACGCTTTATCCTAAAAGATCATAAACCAGAATTCAACAATAATCCTAGCATTAGACTGATTTATCCTGTATTTCAGATTTGGGAAACATTACCAAATACTGGACGAAATCCTACATAAATTAAAAAACACAATTTACCATAACCTGTTGAAATCATCGGAAGAGGTTATAGAATGGTTTGGCACACTACCCCAAGAAAAAAATAGAAAATTCCTTATGTTTGATATAGACCCCTATTACCCCTCTATTTCACCAAATCCCTTCGAGGAAGCACTAGAACTAGCTAGAACACTAACAAAGATAACAAAATAATGTCAGACATAATGAGATTAGCAAGAAGAACTCTGATTTAATATGACAACAAACTATGGACCAGAAAGAACAGAAACCCCAACCTCGACGTCACAATGGGTTTCCCGGATAGTGCACAAGTAACCGACCTTGTAGGCCTTTATATACTAAATGCACTATTTAAAACAATTCTAGGGCAAATAGGAGGACTATACCGGGATGATGCATTACTCTACATGAACTCAACAAATAGGTTATTTAAAAAAAAATAAACCATTCTTCAGTAAATTTAACCTAGATATAATAATAGAGCCAAACCATAAATTTGTAAACTTCTCAGACCAAACTCTTAATCTAGAAAACAACTCCTATGAACCCTACCATAGACCCAACCAAACGCACTTCTACATATATCACCATCCGAATAGTATGAAAATGAAAATGAAAAAAGCATCTCCAAAAGAATATCCACATTATCAAAATTTAAGATTTATTCAATAAAAACAAGGAGTATTAAAACCAAGCCTTAGCAAGATCAGGGTATATAGAACAAATTATATTTAAGGAAACTCAAAACAATAACATAGGTACAGAAAGAACAATAAACATTGCAAATGTAATATCTTACAACATGTCGATGAGGAAATATACTAAAGAAAAACAGAGCAAAAACAAATGAACAATAAAACACACAATAAACACAAAAAGAAAAAAATAGAAAGATAGATCATAATAAAACTGAAAGAGAAGTTTAAAAAAATTGCAGGAAAAGCTAGACGTGATTTAATTCACCGTTCATGAATTCATAATTCACCCCATAAAAAAATCCCAAGGGAATTTTAACAAATTATAGACAAAAATTTCCCGCAAGATAGTAAACTAAGTAAGATAATTAATAAAAACATTGTTAAGCTACCATTCTCAACGTCTGATTATACACTATAGCATGATTGGCTCAAATTACACAAAATTAAACAAATTTTTGAAAGATGAAGATAGGACAGAAAATGAATCTTACAACGTAAAAGAATGTAACTGCCGAGACTTTATTGAATGCCCAATGGGGGGTCTGTTTAACTTCAAACGTAGGATACACATGTGAAGTTATGAAACTAAAGTATATCTGGGGAGTACTGGAACTTGCTGGCAGGACAGATATCTTAATCATCTAGCATCGTTAAAAAATGAAACTCAGAATGATAATAACACCACAACTAACGAAAACAACTACAATGTGGATACACATTTAAAAAAAAAGAAAGGATCATAGCCATAATGACAACATACAGTACTATAACGGAATATTAGATGAGTTCATAAGAAAGGGATACTCTTATTTAACAGCTTAATCTGACACCCAAGATCGCCATGGGCATGGACTATGTGCCTACATTAAGGATGGCTTCTCGTGTGGCAGGGATATCTCTAGAGAAAATCCTAATTTACCTTATAGGTGCTTCAGGGTTGCACTTGCTAACACAACTGCATTTATATTTGCCCTCTATAGGCCCCACAACAGCGGAGTTACTATCTTTAAGAGCATATCTGAGAAAATAGACCACATATTGTCTTCACATTTCTCGGCTAACATCCACAGCAGTGGTGACTTAAACGTCCATAACGTGGAATGGCTGACCCATTGAAATAAGACAGATAATGAGGGGAGGTTTTCTAATGATTTTGCCATTGCTTATGACCTCACCCAGAGTGTTCGCGAACCCCCCCGTGTGCCCGATACACCCGGTCAATATGCACGCCTCTTAGACCTTTTTCTCTCAAATTCCCCTGAGCTATGTTAATGTTCCATCATTCTCCTCTAGGATCCTCCGAACACTCCGTCGTATCAGTTAACATAAAAACGAAATGTAAGAAGCCCCCAGACGTACGCCTCCACCGTACTGTATACCGATACTCTATGGCTGACTGGGATAGCTTCCGTACATTCATATCTGATTTACCTCTGCACTCAATGTTTAAAAAGGAAGTGCCCTCTATAGTAACAGATCTGAGCGAATGGATTATTGTAGGCATATACCAATCCATACATCTAAAAATTCGAACAAAAACCTAACAGCCAGCCATGATTCTCACCAGAATGTGCTGCTGCTATCGCGCACAGAAATCACTTTTTCCATACCTACCGACGTAATAGATGCACTGAGACTAAAGCTGCTTTCAGCACTACCAGCAACCACTGTAAAAGAGTAATAAAAATGAAAGAGAGCTATATGCCCAGTCTGTTAAATCCAAGGTAGCTGATCAGCGGCTTGGTCCCCACCAGTTTTGGCAAATAACAAATAGGATCTTCAACAGAAGTGTGCGGTCTATCCCAACGATTATCAATGGACCAGAGGTCATCTCGTAAGCGTTAGACAAGGCTACACTATTTGCAAAGAACTTTGCAGCTAATTCTACCCTATGCGACGAAGGCCATCAACTCCCTATAAGTCCTCCTATAGCACAGAACAAGCTAGGTAACATACAAATATCTGAGCATGAGGTCGTCAAGCTAATCAAGAACCTTGATTACAGTAAAGCAACTGGCCCTGATGGCATCCCAATTATAGTGTTAAAAAAGCTTCAACCAGAACTTGTTCCCATACTTGCGAAACTATTCAAGCGCTGCCTTAAGGAGAAGTGCTTTCCGACTCTCAGTACACACCAATAAGTCTCCTGTGTGTTATGAGTAAGTTTCTGGAATCCATATTAAATACAGAAATAGTAAACCACCTCAGGAGGAATACCCTTCTTAGTGACACAATATGGTTCCCGCTCTGCAAGATCTACCGCAGATGTGCTGACGGTTATATCCCACAGGATTAGTGAATCTCTTGACAAAGGCTTCCTTTCTAGGGCAATTGCTCTTGACATATCAAAGGCCTTCGACAAGGTATGGCATAAGGGTCTACTTCACAAGATTTCCAGCTACGGTATAACTGGAAATGTTTCTCAATCATTAAATCATTTCTCTCCGATAGGCTCATAAGTGTAGTGGTGGATGGACAAAAATCGGAGGCCTGCAATATAAATGCTGGAGTCCCTCAGGGGTCACTCCTGGGCCCAACTGTCTTCCTGATTTACATCAATGACCTCCCTAAACACATACTTAAATCATTCGTCGACATTTATGCTGATGACACGAAAATCTACGGCAAGACATCAAAGGCTGTAAATGACAAAGTTCTCTCTGAGTCTCTCTCCTCTGATCTCGAGCGCGTGGTTCAGCGGGGGAAGATGTGGCTGGTTACATTTAATGCACCCAAAACCAAACTCCTATCCTTACATCATCAACGCTCTGATCCCCATCTGGCATCAATTGTGATGGATGGCTCTCGTCTGGGTGAGGCCCCGTGTTTTGACAAGCTCCTGGGTTTGACCTTTACTCCTGATCTGAAATGGAACACGTACATCAAGTCTGTTGCCAAGGTCGCAGGAAAGATGGTGGGATCCTTCTACCGGGCCAGCAGATATCTCACTACTGATGCAATTCTCTATCTATATAAAAGCCAAGTACGTCCAAGGATGGAATATTTTGTCCCTATCTGGGCAGGAGCTGCTAAAAACAGCCTATCCTGCCTTGACAGAGTACAAAATAGACTTCGTGGCTTAGTGGGGGATGCCCTTTTCTCTACCCTGCAACTTCTCTCCCACAGAAGAGACGTTGCGAGCCTATCCTTGTTTATCGTTATTTCTATGGCAGGTGCTCGTCGGAACTCCAATCTCTTGCCCCCCTCGCCAATCTTTCACGAAACACACCCGTCTAGCTGAATCCACTGTGAAAAATTTCCCCCACTCTTTATCTGTGCCTAAATCAAAACGCGGATTCCATGAAAAAAGCTTCTTTCTTAGAACTGCACGCCTGTGGAACTCTGTTCCGTCTTCCTGCTTCCCACCGGACTGCAACTGGGATGTCTTCAAGTCCAACGTTAACAAATTCCTAATGAACCGCCCCCTTAAGTAAATACTTCATCAAATCTCCATGCTAAAGTATTGTACTTTCAATAACCCTTATCCCTGAGTTGCTGCCGGGCCTTGATAAGTGGTGATCACTGTGTAAAATAAAAATAGAAACAACATTAATAGTAATAACGAAAACAACCGGAAGAAGAAAAGAAAAACCCAACCACTTTAGCAGTATCAATAAAGTAATTAAAGAAAAATAAAACTGAATATAAATTAAGATAGTCAATTATTGATAAAGGGGAAATATACCGTAGCAAATCGAAAAGATGCAAGCTATGTATAATAGAATCATACCATATACTAATATAAAAAAATATTAAACAAACGACTAGATGTAATCCACGGAATTTTGCACAGAAACAGATATTTAAATTCACGTACAAGAGCAGATGGGGAAAAATTGTTTAAAATAGTAAAAACGAAACGTATAATATAAGAAAAGACAAAAGATGCAAGAGATGTAAACATAGATAGAAAAAATATTCTATGAAAGTGACCTCCTTTAAACAAAAGGATCGAGTAATACTACAAATTCAAAGACCAAGCAAAGCAGGAATATAAAAATAAACATGCATAAATGTAGAAATAAAATTATATAAATTATATTACAATCGGAAAAAAAAACAAATAGAAAAAAGGGGAAATTAAAACCAAAATAAATAATTAATAAATAAAATAATAAATGAATAATAAAAATACAAACTAGTGAATGAAACGGAAAGCTATCTTCACATAACACAAAAGATGAAGGAAGTGAGGAGGCATGGCTTTGGACATCTTTTTACCTTAATACGAGGTTCAGCATGTTAAAAATATACCTTTTGTTGTAAAAATCTAATGGATAAACATCCGAAGATGTTGGTGGGTACGGGATATTTTTATGGGCATATCAATCGTAAAATTGCCTACCCAGTAATGAAATAACTGTAATGGAAAAACACAGGAAATAGACAAAGGTTATAAAAAACGTGAGTTTCTGAATTTTCAACAAAACTTTACACTATATATGCTCTGCACTTTTTAAATAGATACCTTGAGCATGCCTCAAATTTAACGATGACTGGTTTTAAAATAACAACCTAGACCCGTTAAACGAAAACGTTATAAAGTGAAAGTAATGATAATTCAAAAACAAACTGGTAATATATATATATATATATATATATATATATATATATATATATATATATATATACTTTGGAAAATAAAAACAAGAACTGCTCAATTGAATATTGAAGTAGATAAGCGAAAAGAGACATTGGAATTATATTGAAGTAGAACTGAAAGAGAGAGAGAGTGAGAGAGAGCAGGATAAGGGGAGCGATACAGAGTAACAATGAATTAGAAACAAAAAAGCGATAAAGGGGTGCACAGATTTTCAATAATGTGAATCGCGTCGATTCAATAATTAACAGCGAATGATGGAGTGCTATTTGCGAAGAACTATTAATTAAAGCCATGGAAAACTACTGAAACAAATGGCCAGATGAAGTATGAGAATATTTAGATGGAAGGTGACATGAATGGATGCCAAACTAATTGCTGAAGAGGTAAATGAAGTTATTGATGACGATAAAGTGACATGGAAATCGTGCGTTAGTTAAAAGTTCGATAATTCTACTCCTTAACTACTCTGAATTGGATACATTGAACATACAGTCAGATGCTTTTCCCATTGTTCATCCCTACGTATAATGTAAGTACAATATATCTTATTTTTACCTTATTATCTGGTGTTTCCCTCGGAAAGGATAATAAATAAAGACCGGAACAAATGGCTAGTTTACGAAAATATATTTTACAAGAAAAAAATTAATTTAAATTAATGGTTGTTGGTATTTTTCGAAAATTAAATCATACAGATTAGAGTTCGCATTAAGTTTCGAAAATATCCCACGAGAATAATTGGCACAGTAATTTGTCCAGATCAGAAGAGTCTACTCTGAGGTAATAGGTAAGTACCGAAAACACCCCCACATGTTCATACCGCAATGAGTACTGGTCCGGCCCCTCTTTTTTAATCGATTGTTAAAGCATTTGTGTTCTTTATCTCGTCCTGATTCGACGGTGGTCTACATCTATATGGTTTTATATAAAGTGTCGTTCTAGAACTGGCGTGGTTTTATGTCGTGGGTTTTTCTAAAACTAAAGGGTTTCATGTCGAGTGTCATATATCACTGGGAAAAACAAATTACCAACTAAGAATTAAAAGGTAAGAAAAATTGAGATGACAAATTAATCCATGACATTAACGCATAGTTAAAGTATCTTTTGCGTGAATTAAGAAGGTTGAATTATGTGTATCGTATTTCCAATTCACTTGCCTAGTATTCCTGGTTCACCGAAAGACGAGTATTATTATTTTATCTTTTGTAGAAGAGATTTCTTCTATGTCACAGTGTTTCCCAGGCATAATTGAAAGTCTTCCCAATTTTATTTGCTTTGGCGAGAGTTTGTTTTAAAAGACGGGTCATATTTTTCGCTCAGCTAAAAATACTACTACTTGAATAATAAATTTAGCTGTGATCTTAAAGAACCCTGGAAAATATTTCAGTGTTGTTTCCCTAGTTCTGCCGTCTGCTCCTTGAAATACTCCTTTCAGTGTCGACGAAGTGTTCCAATTGCCAATTTCATCGCGGGTAGTAGACGACATGTTTTATTTGGAAGGATTAGCAGAACTCCTTGAAGTCCATGAATATTAACTGAGTCGCATGTGCAATTAATAAACCCTCGACATCTCCAAACAAATAATAATTTATAGAAGAAATTAATATATGCTATTGTAGCTGACATCATACTTTTGAACTAATCTGGTTATTTTGTGTAGCTGTCCACCACACCTCAGTAATGCACATCCTCCAGTAACACTGCAAAATTCGTAATTGCTCTACATCAGTGTAGGTCATTGTAACGCTTTGAACTATTGCAATGGATTGTTGTCCCGTCGCCATCAATGTCTATTAATGATCTTAGAATGTGATTTGATAGATAATTGGTGAAGATCAAGAAGAGGATTTCGCCAGGATAAAAGCCCAAGGGGCGCCAGTGTAAATACTTTGAGTTTTTGATTTCTGCCCATCATCGACTACATATATAAGTCAATTAGAGAGAAATGATTATATAATTGAGAGCAGATTTCTTATTCCATAGCTGGAGATTTTGTAAAGTAGACATTTCTGTCATACCTGTCTAAGAGCCTTTGATATGTTATGAGATATTGCTATAGAAATCAAGCGATATTACCGTAAGTACATTAGCTGTTGAAACAATATTGCATATAAGTGAGTAGGTGTTTCTGTTTAACTAGTTGACCTCTTCGCTATTTATTACAGAGTTAAGCCACTTACTCATGACACAACGGAGACTGGTCAGTCTGTACTGAGAACAAAGATTCCATTCATCCATGCATGAAGTATTGCTGCTATATATAGGCTGCTGCATCAACTATTAGTCTCTCCCTCATGGAAAGGCTCCCCAAAATAGTCTAAAATCTTATAGGTTAAATTTTGTAACTAAAGCTGCAATGTTTCATCCTTGTGCCCGTTTTACCAGTATTTTTAATTAATGTAACTCTGATTAACGTATTGTGCATATCCCTGAGAAATCAGTTTAACAAAAAACACGTCTTTATTGTTGACATCCCTAAATGAATAAAATGTTTTCTTTTATAGTTTCTTCTCTCGAACAGATAAACTAGTGAACTTCCTTTCCGCTATCAACGTCTCGAACTGTGCGTATATCTCTTATTCTTCACTGATGTTTCTTAATTACACTTCGTTTCGGCAGTCGTGTCAAACTCATATCTTTTTTTTTTTTTATTAATATTCTTGGAATTTTTCCCCTTTTCCTTGTACATATTTGTGAATTATTCCACTGATTTCGGTTTTTTGGATTATTTTGGATCATTTACCAATTACGTGATTTCCTTGGATTTTACTTGTGCGAATGAAAATTTCATAAACTTTCTTGGATTTACATTTTTGGATTTTACCGTCATTGGATAATTTACCTTTCACCAGACTATCCATTCACGTAAAATCACCTTTTCTTCAACATATTCCTTCTGCTTTACTTTTTGTTATCAAGTAAGATCTTTGACTTACTTGCAGTTTCATCAAATACTTTTGTATGCAAAATCCGATCTCGTATTTTGATAATTCCTACCATCTGATGAGAAGGAAAGTATTTCTCCGAAACTCAGCGAATTAAGGACTATCCACTTATTAAGTGTTTCCTTTTCAGATTAAATATGTTTTTCGAAGTGTTTTAACATGTTTTATTAGCTATTTGCTCTTATATACATATATATATATATATATATATATATTGCTGTGGTGGCAACCACTTATTTGCATATGCGAATAACATAACACTATAAATGGCAAGCCTAGGTTGGCATTGGTGTGTCTTACTCAAATGCCACCGGAAGTGACAGCGAAGAGTGTACATGTCCTCCCACCAAGACTCTCTGACTCGATACCGTCATTTGTACATATTGTAAATATACCTTTTCTTTAATACACATATTATTGCGTTATCTTGTTGTTTGCGTCTTCATTGTATTTTCTTACTAATTATTGTTCAACCTTGCAACCACAACAGTTGGCGACGAGATATGAAGCGTCAAATATAACAGTTTGACGAAGAGCTATTAAAAAAAAAGTACAACGCAAAGGTTGACCATTTTTTTAAGGAATGCAAAGTGTTGACGAGCAAACGGATTTTACGCTAAAGAGAAGTCTCAACTCAAGTGAAAAAAACCTCTAACGTGGCAAAAGCGACAATTTACGCCGTTTTCTGGGAATACGACTTGCAAACGATTGTAAAGGTGAATTTTTGTTTGTCGCTACACGACAAATCTTACTAAAGGACCCACTTGCAAACGAAAAGCGAACTTTGTTCCGTCTCTAAAACGATAGGTCAGACCCGTATTACGAAAAGCAAGGAAGTAACCTACGAAAAAACTTCACCAGTGGATTCTAATTACTGTTCTCCGTAAACAAAACAACAACTAAAGGACTTTTAAATTAATGTTTCGGTTGACGTCGGTACTAAAAGGAAATACCACAGCTAAAACTAAAATTCAAGGAAAGGATTGTTTTCTTGAAGTTGTCACTGAATAACGGATAATACAGTAAAACGTCACGGCAAAAAAGGGTAATCTAAATTTAAGAGGTATTTTTATTACTAAAATACTAGAGAAAAAAATCAAAGAACTAAATGTACTGCATACATTTATTCAATTGTGACTCGATTAAAAAAAAATCTTATTTTGTGGAAAGAGTTACTTATTAGTAAGTGCCTAAAACGGAAAGTCAATTCCATTTCGTGATTCCAGATAAACCTGTTTTATTTTTGTTTGCAGCGTGACTCGCAAAAAGAATATATTATTGCAAGCAGCGATATTATTATTGAATATAGGAGCTTACAGCAATTTGCTTTTTTGTTGTAACCCCAACCGGGGTATATGGTACATGGTACAATATTTTTTTTTAACTACACACTAAAAAAATGCAATTTTTACAAGCACAGGCTGAGCGGGATGAACGGAGACAAGCTACACAAAACGAGCTTTTGCAAACACAAATACAAGCACAGGCTGACCGCGAGGAAAAGAGAGTGGACAGATTATTGAAATGGCAGCAGGAACAAGAAGAAAAGCAGAAAATGGCGCAATTAAAACAGAAAAAAAACTGCAATTGGAACAGGAAGAAAGGCATAAGAAACTACAATTGGAATATGAAGAAAGACAAGAGGAACGTTTTGCTAAAACACTGGAACTACTAAAGAGTACTCGAGAAAATGTCGATAGTGTTAATTTCTCCCATAAAACTATTTTTAATAGCATGGACACATTTCATTGTGTGCCTGGGGAAGAGAAGAATTTTGAAGCATACTACACAAGATACGAGGATGTTTTTCAACTGGACTGTAAAAATTGGCCAAATAGTCAGAAAGTGAGCCTCTTACTCAGAAAATTGGGTACATCAGAACACAGCAAATTCGTAGATTACATATTACCTAAAAAAACTGCGGAATTAGAGTTCATGGAAGCTGTAAAATTACTAAAAGAATTATTTAATCCAAATATATCTCTTTTTCATAAAAGATGGCTGTGCATGCATCTAAGAAAGATGGACAACCAAGATTATTTGACATACGCATCAGTTGTCAATAAAAACTGCGATAATTTAAAGCTTGCAGAACTTACGGTAGAAGATTTTTAATGTCTGATCTTCGTTCAAGGATTAGTTTCCACGAAAAATGCAGAAATACGCAGACGAGTGTTGTCTAAGCTGGAATCTGAGCAAGATTTAACCCTCCAGAAACTAGCAGAGGACTGTGAAAGGGCCATTACACTAAAAAAGGATTAAAAAAATATAGAAGAATCCGAAGTGGCATATGTAAGAAAAGTAAGAAAACCATACGCACCAACCAAGAACTTTACAAAGAAAAGCAATGGAACGGGATATTCCAAAGATAATAACCATAAATATAGTACACAATATAACACGCCTCTTCCTAGATATAACTGTAAGAGATGTGCAGAAAAGCATTGGGAATCAGATTGTCCTTATAAGAAGAAAAAATGCTACATTTGTAAGAAGGTGGGACACAAAAGCGATTGCTGCAGATATAAAGATTACACCAGAAAGAGAGTACAGCAAACAAAATCAAATACAAAATTAGACAAAGATCGGCGAAAATACGTAAAAGTGGAAATATTTAAAACATCAATAATGTTACAACTCGACTCCGGCTCCGATGTTTCTATAATAAACTTGAATACGTGGAAAAAGTTGGGAAAACCGGCCATGTGTAAAACTAGTAAAGCAGCCCGGACGGTAACTGGTGGTGGTATAAAATTTGAAGGAGAAGTTGTCCTCCCGATAAAATTGAAAGGGATTTCGAAGAAATTAAAAATATTCGTACTAAAAAATAGTGAAAATCTGTTTGGAATAGATTTAATTGAGAAATTCGGACTATGGGATAAGTCAATCAATACATTCTGTAAAAAAATTAAAATGCTCTTCTCCAACAACAGTAAATATAAAAGACTATTTAAAAGATTTATTTCCTGAGGCATTCACGACTAACTTAGGTCGCTGCAATAAATTCAAGGCCTCGTTTGAACTTAAAGAAAACGCCAGCCCAATTTTTAGAAAAAGCGAAATATTCCGTTCGCTGGGTTGGAAAAGATTGATAAAGAATTAAATAGATTGGAACAGACGGGAATTCTATCAAAAATAGAACACAGCGAGTGGGCAGCCCCCACCGTATACGTAAAGAAAAAGAATGACGAAGTTAGAGTGTGCGCAGACTTTTCGACCGGGGTCAACTCCCTATTAAAAGATCACCATTACCCCCTACCAAGCCCAGAGGAAATATTCACGAAGTTGAATGGGGGTAATATCTTCTCCAAGATAGACTTGAGCGACGCGTATTTGCAAACACCTGTCGAGGAGAATTGCTCAAAAATACTATGCATCAATACGCATAAGGGATTATACAAATACAACCGATTGCCTTTGGCATCAAAGTAGCGCCTGCCATCTTTCAGACAGCGATGGACACCATGCTAAGTGGTATTGAGTGCGCATGTGCATACCTGGACGACATTGTTGTCAGGAGCAAATCCCTAGAAGAACATAAGGAACATTTGAAACAAGTATTTACTCGAATACAAGAATTCGTCTTTAAAGTAAAAGAAAGTAAATGTGACTTTTGTATGAGCGAGATTAAGTATCTTGGACACATAATAAACAAACATGGACGACGTCCAGACCCAGACAGATCTGCGGCAGTAAAAAAATATGCCAGCACCCGATAATGTAATAACCTTGCAGAGTTTCTTAGGACTCGCAAATTATTACCAATCTTTTATTGAAGGAATGCATAACTTGCGAGCCCCCTTAAAAATCTGCTTAAAAAGGATATACCGTGGAACTGGACGCAAGAACGTCAAACCGCTTTTGACAAAATAAAGAGCGCACTAACATCCGAATTATTCTTAACGCACTTTGACACAAACTTAAAAATAGTCGTCGCTAGTGACGCTAGCTCCTACGGCTTAGGAGCATGCATTCAACATATTATGCCGGATGGGTCTAGAAAACCAATGGCGCACGCTTCGAGAACGCTGATACCAGCCGAAAGGGCATATTCACAAATCGAAAAAGAAGCGTTGAGCATAATTTTTGCCGTGACTAAATTTCACCGATATTTATATGGTAGACAATTCATACTTGAAACCGACACTAAACCTTTAGTCACGATCTATGGATCAAAAAAAGGATTGCCGGTATACACCGCAAATAGATTACTGCGCTGGGGTACAATACTAGTTAATTACGATTTCAAGCTACACCATCTAGCATAAAAAAAATTTGCCATGCGGATGGACTGTCAAGACTGATACCACAGAAACACAATCTGGAAGAATCAATCATTGCAGCAATTCGGACAAATGTTGAAGTAAAAAATATGGTAGCAAACATCATTAAGGAACTACCCGTAACTTTGTCGGACATTAAAATGAAAGCCGAGAAAGACGAATATATAAAGGACACAAAAGAGAAAATTATAACGGACACAAAGGTGCAGGAAGTTTTCTCCATATGTGACGATGTGGTAATACCCAAAACATTGCAGAATAGGATGTTAAGAGATTTCCACACAGGACATCCGGGGATAAATCGAATAAAGTCGTTAATAAGAAGCTACGTGTACTGGCGTAACATGGACACTGACATAGCGACAACAATTGATAAATGTAAAGGATGCCAGTTAGCGGCAAAATCTACACCTATAGTACACACACCTTGGCCGAAAACCGACTAACAATGGTCGAGAATCCACATGGACTTCGCTAGTCCAGTAGGTGAAAACTATTATTTAATTGTAGTGGATAGTTTCACAAAATGGCCGGAGGTAATGCGTTGCAGGAATCCAACAACGAACAACTCAGTAGGGTTCCTACACGAGTTGTTTGCAAGATTCTGTGTACCAGACACACTGGTCACTGACAACGGGACGCAGTTTACATCCGCAGAGTTTAAGGAATTTTGCGACACGTTCCGAGTGAAGCACATCACGACTTCGCCGTATCATCCAAGGTGGAACGGCCTCGCGGAAAGGTTCGTGGACACGCTAAAAGGAGCGTTAACGAAATCCATTGGAACACCAACAGAAAAAGCTTTGCAACAATTCTTGCAAGTATATAGGATTACACCACATCCTAGTACACCATCAAACATATCACCAGCTGATCTAATGTTAGCCAGAAAGGTAAAATCAGCGTTTGACAAACTATTGCCAAGGCAGGCAATTATCCGAAACACTACACACACGAGAAGAAAGAAATATAACTCGGGAGATTGAGTATATTTTAAGTGCTACAGAAATAACACATCTTACTGGGAATGTGGAGTAGTGGATAAACGCATTGGTGATTGTACATACATGATTAAAGGTCCACAGAATATACGTAAAAGGCGCCTAAATCAGATAAAAAAAAACGTCCAAGATGATGATGATACGACAACAGTGGAAGAGGAGGACACCATAGATATCATATACGAATCTTTTAATTTGGAACCGCCTCAAAATGCACCTGAATCCCGAAGATCAGGTAGGAAAAGAAAAGTGAATGAACCATTAATGGTAAACCCAAAAAGAATAAGATATTGAAATCTGTGCGACTTCAAATCTTGGGAGGGGGTGTTGTGGTGGCAACCACTTATTTGAATATGCTAATAACATAACACGATAAATGACAAGCCTAGGTTGGCCTTGGTGTGTCTTACTCAAATGCCACCGGAAGTGACGCCGAAGAGCGTACATGTCCTCCCACCAAGACTCTCTGACTCGACACCGTCATTTGTACATATTGTAAATATACCTTTTCTTTAATACACTTATTATTGCGTTATCTTGTTGTTTGTGTCTTCATTGTATTTCCTTACTAATTATTGTTCAACCTTGCAACCACAACATATACAAATAGAGAGAGAGAGAGGGAGATATATATATATATATTTGTGTGTGTGAGTAAATGTAAATTACACCAACATCTTGTTTATCTTTCCTATGCATTGTTTTTAATAATATCCCCTTACATCCAACTGGCGATATGTCTTGTGAACATAAGTAAAAAAAATGACCTATCTCGAAATTTTATAAATACGAAGCATAATTTCACTATTGGCAGGTAATAACGCAACAGCTTGGATCCAATCTTGAAAAGCGTGTATTTTTAATGATAAACACTGTAACTTAAAAGTGTACTTGAACAGACTTACGAGAAACAGCACATCCTTACATCATTCATAGACATTTATGCTGATGATACTACTATCTACAGTATCACATCTAAAATCGTAAAATACCAAGTTCTCTCACATTCCGTCTCCTCTGATCTTGAGCAAGGTGTACAATGGGGAAAGACGTGGCCTTTTACGTTTAATGCATATAACACCAAGCTTTTATCTTTACATAATCAACGCTCTCATCCTTATCTGGCATCAGGTGAAATGAATGGCTCTCGTCTTGGGGAGGCCTTATGTTTTTACAAGTTTCTGTGCTTGACCTTAACTCTTGATCTGAGATTGAGCCCATTAAGTCTGTTGCCAAGGTCACTGACAAATAGTGGGGTCATTGTATCGATCCCGTAGATATTTCACGGCTGATGCAATTCTATCTATCTATGTAAGAGCCAGGTACGTCCAAGGATGGAGTACTGTTGCTACATCTTGGCAGGAGCTGCTAGAAGGGACTTATTCTGCTTTGATAGAGTTCAAAATAGACTTCATAGCCTCGTAGGGGATGCCCTTTTCTCTTCACTGAGACTTTATCTCACAGAAGTAATGTTGCGAGTTTGTCTCTTCTTTATCGTTATTTTTATGCCAAGTGCTCGACTGAGCGCCAATCTATAGTCCCCTCTCGCAAAACTTTCACAAAAAACATTCATCTAGCAGAAAACACTATCAATAATTTCCCCCACTCTTTATATTGCCTAAACATAAACGTAGATTCCATGAACAAAGCTTCTTTCTTAGAACTGCACGCCTGTGGAATTGTCTTCCGTTTTCCTGCTTTCCGGCTGACTATAATATGGTCGTCTTCAAGTCTAACATAAATAATTTTTTTATGAGCGGTTCCATATAAGTTAACAAATAGCATAGAAATGGTCATAACATTCTTTAATCTCAATGAATTGTCTTATTATATTCATGGATGTATAGTAGAAAAGTATTTTTTTCTTTTTTGATAAGGTAAGATTTCACGTGCAAATACAAACTTTAGAATATTTGTTAAATATGTGAGAAAATTGGTTTAGCTATTCTAGAAGGAATGTATTGATCTAGACCTTCAAAACAATAATACATATTATAGATAAGCATTGCAAATATGAATGTAAATATTCAATAGTTATGTAAATTTCTATTAATTGATTCCGAATGTTTCTTTTTCTAATGTTGAATTTCTCCAAAAGAAATATTGCTGAATAGTTACCATAAAATTATAAACAGTCGCAATGACTACTTTCCTGTACCAAGATTCGACATACGAAAGCAATGACGAACATTAATTCATCCTTTACATTTTCTAAATATTGTAAGGATGAAATAGGATCGAATATTTCGGATAATGCAACTATTGTTTTCTATAAACACTTGTTAATTATTTAATCTATTTATTATGTGTGTAAAATGCATAGACAAACAATATATCTGGACGGACGGCAAAAAGCGAAAATTAAATCATAAAAGATTTCAGTCATATTTCCTTATGGTGTAATGAGATACAGGTTTAGTACTTCGTACTGGTACGGATAGTTCCTCCTACTACTTATAAAATTACTAATACCACAGAAAAATAGAGGTTCAGATTTGTGAGACGACAAAGAACGTATATAGAAGAAAAATGATTAATTTTTATGAATTTTGTCCAGTAAAAAAAGTGTCGATGTAACTTGTCCTGATTATTATATGAAATCTAAGTGGGATTAATCAGAGAATTTTAATTATTTGTCCTTTTTTTCATAATTACACTCTTTTTTATCTCGAGTTTTCTAATCAGCACCATCATCGTCTAAATAATATTCATTGCTTTTATTCTGCTCCGTTCTGCGCGAATAACTACACCTCTTCTATTTCCTTACGTTCTCCGTAAGCTTTATCTCATATTGAAGGCAATGTGGATGTTTTACTATCGTGAACAACATATCGTCGTTGATTAGCTCATCGCAAACAATTAATTTTCACCAACTTCTTCCAGACGCATTTTTTCGTTTATCTTCTTATCTCATTTTTCTTCTTAAGCAAGTAAAATATCATTTTTCAGAACAACACGAACATATTACATTTTCATAAACCCTTTCCATCCAAAGACTTTGTGTGAGGCGGACTTATGACTCAGCTGTGAATTGTCGAATAAAAATTGACAAATCATCAGATGTGAGAGAATATATATATATATATATATATATATATATAGATATATATATATATCCATATATATATATTCATATATATATATGCCATAAATGCATACATATACATACATATATATATATATATATATATATATATATAGACACACGTATATGCCATATACATGCGCATATATATATACATATATATATATATTTATACAGAGAGAGAGAGAAAGAGAGAGAGAAATTGAGAGAATGAGTGTGTCTCTATCAGGATCATTTATGTGTCTATATTTTCTATTGTAAATAATGTTTATGCAATTCGTGCATATTGATCAACAAGGGCAGTTTGTCGAATGACTCATTCACAATGAGTAGCTCAGTTATTTATAACTCCCTTCTCAACATAAATTATTTGGAGATTACGCACGTTCTTCCAAATTAACTCTAAAGTTAAATATAGCATGGTCTATATATTATACCATCCGGGATATATGGATCTATTTACACTATAAGTAAGTGATATATATATATATATATATATATATATATATATATATATATTTATATATATATATATATATATATATATATATATATATTAAAAGTGTTTATTGGTGATACAGAATTTACAAATAACTAAAAAAAAAAATTATTTTAGACCCTAGGCGTTTTTCGTCATCCTCATCAGGGCAGGGGCAAACAATGGCATTTTTTAACTTTAAAAAAATATGAGGGAGAAATTATAATTTATAAGGAAAATAGAAAGAGGTAATTTACATATATAATAAAATATATGTTTACAAGAAAGGTGGAGGGGGGAAGGATGAAATAAAAAAGAATTAACGTGTGTGTGTGTGTATCCATATAATTAGTACTATCAAAAAATAAACTAGCACGAACGGGGACAGATAATCCGGATATAAATATAAGAGGAAAAAGGGGGAGGGGAAGCATATTTAAAATATATCTAAAATTGGCCAAAAAGGTTCAGGGTGTTCACAAACTCGATCGGCCTCGGAAATATTTTTTTAAAAATTCGCCCTTATAAGCCTGCCTAAACTTGGGTCACCTTCCTGTAAAAAAAACACACAAAAAGCGTAACTACGACTGCAAATAGAACATATAAAACCATTGCGTTGAAAATTATAACGATACCAAGTTTTCAGTAAGTACAAAAATACTTGTTTCCCATCTTAAGTAATGTTGAAAAAAAATTGTCGTTCTAAAAAGGATGTCTAGCTAATACGCGTTCTGGTTACAAGCATTAGCGTTGGGAAAAGAAAAACACTCAGAAAATGCAGCAAATATATGATAGTATATTTTATTGGCTAAAGTGAGTAATCGCACAAATTTAAAAAAAACGTTAGATTTTAATACGATTAAAATAAACTTTATACTGGTCGACGAACTGCACGGTGAAGATTATGAAGAAAAAGAAGAAGAAGAGGAAGAAGAAGAAGACGAAGAAGAAGAAGATAAAAACAATTTGACTAAGCGCAACACAAATATCGTTTTAACGAGGAAATGATATGCTTGTTCGCACAGGAAGTGAAAAGAGTAAATAAATACTAAAAACTCTCTTTCACAGATAAATAACTCATTCTTTTTAAGGAACAAAGAGGAAAAATATGTGTAGGATCAACAAGGAATTGGACCCAGTCCCTAGACGTTAGGAAAATGTAAAAGTGGCAAACGCAATCTATTGCTGTCTGTATAAATGCAAACGCCGAATTATTTTCTCAGGAAAATAGCCACACGAGTAAATAAATATATGAAAGAAATATTCGTTAAATAACCGTTATGAATTTTGTTAAGGTTTATTTCTGTAGAGTTGGTATTATAGGAAAAGAAAATCAATAAATTGTGTTGTTTCTGAAAACACTCATTTTTTTAATATTTATTATTTCGAAACCTTCCAACAAACAAAATGCACGATTTTTTTCAAAACAGATCGCGGAAATGGTGAAATTCCAACATTGTCAAGAATTGGATCCAAACAGTAAGTTAAGAGAAGAAAAATTCGCAATACAGAAACAAAACGACGAGAAGTAACTGAAAATAAAAAACAGATAGATAGCAAGCAGTCAAATTTAATGAAATACTCCGAGGAAAACAGGGAAGAGAAAAGAAAGAAATGAACGGAAAAATATTGAAAATCAGTAAGGTGTAATGAAATACTTCGAGGAGAAACAGAAAAGAAAAAAGAAAATGAATGAACAAATATTGGAATTGAAAATATTACACAACGAATACTATTGGAATTGAGCATTTTACATTTAGAGCAACAAAACCACTCAGAAAATATGGCTTGGATAACGCAAGTTTTTATGTTTAAGGACCCCAGGGAAGAAACCAACACAGCTTTTTCCCAAAACGCGATCTGGTCAGCTATTCATAAGGAGTACCTAACGTTTGATGCATATTTTAGAAGGTGTGAATACCTTTTCAAGATTGATTGCGGTCAATAGACAGATCAAAAGAAGATTCGTTTATTACTGCAGAAGTTTGGTGCATCCGAACATAACAAATTCGTTGACCATATTTTACTAAGGAAAAACAAGGAATTGCTGTTTGACGAGGCAGTCAAACTATAATGGAAATATAATGTCCAAAAAGAAGCATTTTCCATAAAAGATGGAAACGCATGAATTTTATACGTAATGAGAGTCAGGACTATACGACTTTACATCTATAGTTAATAAGCACTGTGATAATTTCAAGTTGTCATTATCGGCGGACTATTTCAACTGCCTAATATTCACACAAGGTGTGATAGCCAAAAAGACGCGGATATAAAACGTTGGGCTCTAAATAAATTGGAATTAGAACAGGATTTTACGATTCAGTAACTAGCTGAAGATTGTCACCTGTTTGTACAGGTAAGCAAGATCCATGAAACATAGGAGAACTGGTATCGCTCACATCAAAAAGATACACTAAAAATAAAGGATTCCCACCCGCCAGAAATTACCAAACAAGAGGCAAAGGAACACTTCACACTAAACAAAATTTTAGGAAACTAACATGAACCTATGAAAGCAAGCAGGGCACAAGACCCCATATAGCAGAGTAAAAGTAGCCAAAATGAGCTACGTAAGAATTGCAAAAGTCGGCCCCTCACCAACAGAGAAAAAAAGGAAATATGTTACACTGATAATCAGAAAGAGAGAAGTGAAAATGCAACTCGATTCAGGGTCTTATGTATCGATTATAAATTTTCAGACGTGACAGAGTATAGGAAAGCCGACGATTGCAAAAACGAATATCGTCACAAGATCAGTAACTGGTGAAAATATATTACGAGTGTGAGTTACTTATTATTTTGTCACTAAAAAGAACGACAAAAAACTAAAAGTGGTCGTTCTAAGGAACACAACGAATTTATTTTGGATTTAGGAATTTTAATTATGGGACTCGCCAATGAGTGATTTTGTCACAAAGTCGAAAACTTACAGCCAAATCTGACAAACTAAAAGAATATGTAAAAAAATCTTTCCCAAGTGGTTTCTCTGAAAAGATTGTATTCTGCACAAAGATATAGATGAAATTTCAGGATGAAGCTAAACCAATATTACAAAAAGCCACTATATTTACTATACTGAATGGGCAGCCCCCACCATATACACGCAAAAAATCTAAAGAGATTAGAGTATGCGCGGATTTATCTACCAGATTGAATGCATTGCTAAAGAACCACCAATATCCGGTACAGTATTCGCTAAGGTAATGGCGGAAAAAAGTTTTTGTTTTCAAAAATAGACTTAAGCGAGGCGTACCTATAAATACCAGTAGAGGAAGGTAACTCGAAACTTTTTGTGTATCTCTTAGCACAAATCTCTTATAAATTAAAAAGATTGGCATTGTATAAAATTATGACCTGCAATTTTCCAACAGGTAATCGATACTTTGTTGTACGATACTGATTTCGCAGTAGGCTATCCGGACTATATTCACATGTGACCATAGAAATTGAGCAACATAGAAATCATGTATTTCAAGTGTTTGACAGCATAAAAGAATGCGACTTCACATTGAAGGAATCAAAATGCAATTTTATTTTGGAACAAATTAAATACCTGGGGCATACAGTTAATACAGGCAGGAGGAAACCCGTTCCGGATAGGTCCACAGGTATTAAAGACATACCAGAGCCTCACAATATAACTACATTGCAAAATTTATAGAGCTCGCGAACTATTATCAAACGTTTATTAAGGCAGCGTTTAAAAAGTTAAACGAGGTATTAACGTCAGATTTATCCCTGACTTTTATGTGATCGGGGTATGCATTCTACACAAGATGCCTGGTGGGTCCACTAATCCGATAGCACATGCGCCAGGAACTTTACTGCCTGCCGAGAAGAATTACTCCCAACTCGAAAAGAAAGCACTGCGGATCATATTCGGTGTTATAAAATTCTACCGATTTTTAAACGTTCGTAAATATTAATTACAAACTGACCATAAACCGCTTATAACCATCTTTGACTCTAAAAATGGTCTGCCAACTTACACAGCAAACAGACTGCAAAGATGGGAAACCATTCTACTGGATTACGATGTTAGTATGGAATTTCATACATCCGTGAAGTTTATCACGCAGACGGATTGTCGCGATTAATCCCGAAATCAGGGAAACCGCTGGAAGACACAATAATAGCATCACTACAAAGTGAAAAGGACTATACACAAATACTGTGAAATACGAAGAAAGAAACTATCTTTGGAAGATATAATAAGGG